>NC_090050.1:13258134-13539147 GCF_038355195.1 Osmerus mordax
TCTCTCTCTCTCTCTCTCTTGCTCTTTCACTCTTTGTCCGTTCTCCCTATCCCCCTCTCTCCACCTCTCTGCCTCTCTTGTCTCTCTCTTTCCACCTCTCGATGGTCTCAGTCCTGTTCAATCTTTAAACACATCCTAAAAGCGAGAGGGGATCTCTGCAGAGCTAATATTAGAATCCATTATTGTTGTTTGAAGTGTGTCTCTACTATGTAAGGCTGTATATAGTTCTCTGGTTCCCAGTGCTTTCCAGTGCCATGTTGAAGCCTGGGGCCATGGGGCTCTGTTTCATCCACTACCTACAACCTCCCTCCTCTCTGCCTTACCCACATCCTCCATTTCAGGATTATGACCATTACTTTGGTATTCTTCTGGTATTATATTCATTTTATTAGTAGGAAAATATAGATAACTGCTGTTGTTGTGTTTATTGTCAAAGGTGAGCAGTGCTTGTAAAAGTTTGAGAAGGCAGGTGAGGTATCATGAGGAGGGCTCTGTGTGATGTCAGGACACACCTGTGTTAGCTCCGCCCCCTTGACTTAGCTCCTCCCACTTGCGTATGCACCTCTTACCTGTCTAAATCACTCCCATCTGTAACCAACCTTGGCTCAACCCCTCAAATGTCTAAGCCCTTCCGGTCTATCTAAGCCCATACCATGTATTTAAGCCACTCCCACATGCTCGAGCCCCTCCTAGATTTTAAGCTCCTTCCACACATCCAAGCTCCTCCAACATGTTCAAGCCCCCCCCCCCCCCCCCACCCCCCCCCCCCACCCCCCCCCACACACACACACTCACACACACTTGACCCACCCCCTCCCATCTGTCTAAGCCCATCCTATCTATCAAACCAATAGCGGCAGCTCCTCCCCTCTGGGCCACAGCCTCCCCAGGTCCCACACATGCCTGTGCATTAGGGCCCTTCATGCAGAGTAACTATATCTGATGAATGATGTTCCAGGAGATCGAGTGACGGACGGGGGGAGAGAGGGGGTCGTCAGCCTACCCTTCAACGAGGGCCGGAGGTCAACTGTGTGTGAACAACTGCACAGCTCATTCCAGGGACACAGAGGACACGCAACACACATGTGACTGACATGTGATGTGTGTGTGCATGTGTGTTTGAGAGTGTGTGTGACTGACTAGTGACGTGTGTGGATGTGCTTTCATGTTAAGAATAGCTTTGACATTGGCCTATAGCAGTCAGCAGGGCTGGGATAAATTTAATTCAAATTTTATAATTTGCTTTTAACACGATCAAATTGAATAAGTGGTTTATTCTCAAGTATTTCCTGAATCCAGATGGAAGTGAACTGACCCGACCCACCATCGTCACATGACTCTCCACTGCGTTCCTGCACAACCTCAATGTTGGTTTTCCTATATATTCCTGACTGTGTGTAACTGTGTGTGACTGTGTGTGACTGTTTGTGGCTGTGTGTGTCTGTTTGTGGCGGTGTGTGGCTGTGTGTGACTGTGTGTGACTGTGTGTGGCTGTTTGTGGCTGTGTGTGTCTGTTTGTGGCTGTGTGTGGCTGTGTGTGTCTGTTTGTGGCTGTGACTGACAAAAAAAAAAAAACAAACAAGGTCAGACTAGAGGAGCATGTTATCCTCTCCTGGTCAAACAGAGATCAGACACACTGTATATCCCTCTCTCTCACCTCTTCAGATAGAGAGACTTGTCATCTATCCTTCAGTCTCTATCCTGTGCAGATAGAAAGACTGGTTGTCTCTCTCCCTCCTGTTCAGATAGAGACCTTTCATCTATCCCTCTCTCCTGTTCAGATAGAGAGACCGGTCATTAATCCCTCTCTCTCTCATGTTTACACTGAGAGACCAGATGGAACAAGCTCATGCTTCTAACAGGATATGAGCTATGACATGACAGAGGTTGAGATCACACAGGTCTCTTACATCTCTCTCTTCCTCTCTCTCTCTCTCTCTCTCTCTTTTTTTCTCTCTCAAGCTTTCTCTCCCTCTGTCTCCTTACTCTCTCTTTTTGTCCTATTCTCTTTGTCTGATGAGAAAAGGATATTACATATACAGTACATGTATGAAGTAGACATTTATGGTTGAACAGTATGCATGCACGGTAGGTATGTGGATACATACAATATAGATATTGTTTTTATCTGGAGGATGCTTCACAGAGAGAGAGAGAAACAGAAAGAAACAAACAAAGAGGATCTAAGAGAAAGATAACGGAAGATGTTGACGGAGAGAGAAAATGAAAGAAACAGAGAGAGAGACAGACGAAGCGAGAGACAGAGAGAGGCCCCTGCAGATAAAAGAGGAACCAGGGAGAGGTCAGGTGAAGAGAGAAGAGCCAGGGCCGGCCTGGGCTGCCTCAGATGGTGAGGGATAAGGAGGGGAGACAGACGGGGTCCGGACCCAGAGCAGGAGGGCCATACGGGGTCAGACCCGACACGCACACGGCCATATGGAAGAGGTTTACACTCTAGTAGGCCCTGATCTCTGAGCCTTAGGCGAGACACAGATACCTCACCCCGCGTTATCCTGTTCACATGTGATGGATGGGCTGAGGCAAGGGCGAATGATAAGGTGTGTGTGCGTGCGTGCGTGTGTGAGTAATGCATGTTCTTACCTCGCGGATGCATGCATGTCTGTGAATGAAGATTAAGAGGCTATGTGTTATGCAGCTGTATGGAAGAATGGTGTGTGTGTGTGTGTGTGTGTGCGGACGACGTGTGTGTTCAGAGACAGACAGGATGATCCCCCGGCCAGGCGGCCATCATGAAATCTCATCCCAGTTAGGAGGAGAAGATAGAGGATCTGGGACTGCTCCCTGGGGGCCCCTGGGGGGCCCCTGAGGTCAGACCGTCACGGATCATCGGATCAAGGACCGCAACCCCCCCAGCCCACCACTCACTCGAGCTGCAAAAGAACCACATGTCCACAGACCACACCGAGCTACAGTACAGCAAGCCCCTGAAAGCCTCCTCTCTCGACAAGATTCAACCGGAACTTTCCGAGCAAAAAAATAAACTCTGCTCATTTTTCCTGTGATTCGGCAAGAAGGCATCCTGGTAATTAGCAGCTGTGATGAGAAGACTTTTCATCCGCCAGGAAAACTTGTCCTCCGTTTATCTAACCAGGACAGCATCGGTGAATAGAATGTGTTCCTCCCCTGTCAACAGTGCTGTGTCTCTGGGGGAGGCTGAATCACACTCTCCCAGCTCCGCCATCGAGGCTTTGTTTACTCTCGCAATGCAGCAAAAAGCTGGAGGGGGTGTGTTTGTTTTGTTGTGCTTTGCTTCTCTGTGTGAGGGGGGGGGGGGTGAGGGGGGGGAGGAGTCATCCCAGTCACAAGCATGGCCGCTCTCCCTTGTGTGCTGTAAGAGCAATTAGAGCTGTCGTCACCGGCAGGGGCACGTTGGGAAAAAAAGGCAGCTCAGAGACGTGTGTGTGTTTGTGTGTGTCTGTGTGTGTGTGTGTGTGTGTGTCTGTGTGTGTCTGATCTGCGGCACTAAACCATTCGTGATGCCAACACAGTAATGACAGGGATTCTGTCCGAGGCTCTGTGACTCATTTCCTGTCCTGAGGATCAATCACTTCACTTCTTCCTCTTCCTCGCTCGCGTCCTCTCTTTCTCCATTGATCCTTCTCTCCCTCTCTCCTCTCCCCTTGTACATCCCCTTAAATCCCCCTCTCTCTCCTCACCTCCTCCCCCTTCCCTCCCCCCTCCCTCACCCCCCCCCCCCCCCCCCCCCCCCCCCCCCCCCCCCCCCCCACACACACACACACTCCCTCAGGTAACACAGTATGTGAGGATGGAATATTGACAGTAAGTCCTGCGTTCACAGTTTTGTTGTTTCTGCCCCTCAGCATGAGAACAGACAGCAAACAGTTTCTGTATCCTGGTCTAACTATGTGCATGGTAATGACAGACTGTGAGGCCTCGTGCTTGTGTAAACTACGCCGGGCATTAGCATCATTGTCATCGGAACACATTCCCCGGGTTCCGAGCGGCCTGGTGAAAGCCCAGCTGCGTGTGACCTTCCTGCTCTGAGGCGGCACCGTCGCCGAGACAACACTGTGTCACTCGGACTCCTCCTTCCTGTTGAACTGGGAGATTCTTTGCTGCTCTTTAACAGGAGACACACACCCCGCGGTCAAGACCCCGCCAAGCCACAAGAGCATGGGCTGAGAGGATCCGGTTACAGAGATGGTACACACACGGCGGCCATTGTTAGGGAGAGGGAGGGGGGAGGGGGGGGGGGGGGGGGGGGGGCTGTGTCCCCAGCTGTGGTCGTGGCTCTGGTTGTGGGCTCGGTGCTGGGGGGAGCCGGGAAGGGGAGGGGCAGAAGGACAGGACGTGTGATGTGTGGAACGTGGACAGGCTGTATTAGTCCCCCCGCTGCTGGGGGAGAGGAAAGAGAGGGAGAATGAGGGAGAGAGTGGAAGAGAGAAAGACAAAGAGAGAGAGACAGATAGAGAAGAGTGAGAGAGAGACAGAGAAAAGGACAGAGAGAGAGTAAATGGGAGAGAAAGGGAGACGGGGAAGATAGAGAGTGGAGAGAGAAAGAGCATAGAGAGAGGAGAGTAGAAGAGAGGAAAGAGAGAGTGGACGGACAAAGAGAGACAGAGAGAGAGAGAGAGCCTGGTGCTGTCTACTTCTCGGAGCAGAAACTTAATCTGCCTCGTAAGACGATCGCAGGGAGAAAGCCCTGCATTTAGGTTCAAACAAACCCTATGCTAACGTCAATATTTTGACATATTTCATGTCAAAGTGTAATTATTTGCCGAAAGCCTTGCCAAGGGTTTAATTGTTACATGGGTAATTACATGTTTTGTTGAGATGTAAGAATTTAGCGACAGTTGTATTATAAATAATACAATACGACAGCTTCCTGATCTCCTCTGGTCTTTCCTCTGGTCTCTCCCCTGGCCTCTCCTCTGATTTCTCCCCTGGCCTCTCTCCTGGCCTCTTCCCTGGCCTCTCCTCTGGTGTTTCTTCTGGCCTCTACCCTGGCTTCTCCTCTGGTGTTTCTTCTGGCCTCTACCCTGGCTTCTCCCCTAGTCTCTTCCCTGGACTCTCCTCTGGCCTCTACCCTGGCCTCTACCCTGGCCTCTACCCTGGCCTCTTCCCTGGCCTCTCCTCTGGTGTTTCTTCTGGCCTCTACCCTGGCTTCTCCCCTAGTCTCTTCCCTGGACTCTCCTCTGGCCTCTACCCTGGCCTCTACCCTGGCCTCTACCCCGGCCTCTACCCTGGCCTCTCCTCTGGTTTCTCTATCTGCTGATCCCTCATCCTCGGGACAGGAGACACCAGCAGCTCTCTGAGAGTGTGTCCCTGGAGGTACCCCCTCCCCCCACACATCACCACCCCAACATCACCCCATTACCCAAACACCAGCAGGAGAAGGTCTGTTGTTCATGAATCAATCCATCAGCCGACCACAAGGCAGCTCAAACGCCCTGACTGACCACACTCACACGCATCCAGACCGCCATCCAGCACACACCCACGTTAACACACTCAGGGCCTCCACTAGGACACGTCCCCGTCAGAAGTCCGCTCACACACGATGCCACATGGTGTGTCACACACATGGTGTGTCACAGCCTGGGTCTACTTTGATTAATACGGTTCTCTCTATTCTGGTGTGTGTGTGCCAGGGTTTGTCTGGAGTCTCGTAGCTATGGAGCAGTAAAGTGTGTGTGTGTTACTGGCAGTTTTGCTGGCTGTTGGATATAAGACTCATCCAGATTTAAGAGACCGGCTGTGTCTATGGGACCCTGGCATAGTAACAATGATGAACTGACTGAATACACTCACCCCAGTGTGTGAGTGTGTGAGTGTGTGTGTGTCCACGTCTGTTTGTGTTATGGCGTGTGTGTTTGTGTGCATGCGTGCATCAGTACACTACCAGTACAACACACATCAAGAAGGCAGAGAGACAGGTGATGAAAGACAGCAGGGATTGCGCGAAGGAAGACCAGACAGAGGTTCCTTCAGGGGGGAACCTTGCGGAGAACCGACAACTAGCCTCAACTAGCGATCACATCCGGTTCCTCACCCGGAGAACCAACAGGGTGGGACGAGAGGCGAGAGGAGGTCCGCAGGGGGAAGCACAAACGCCGCTCGTGTGCTGAGGTGAAGTCCCTCCACCACGCCCAGCTCCTCAGAACCTGCTGATTGATGTGGGGGATATCCCTGCAGACCGTACTGGTCTAATCTAGTTTCCACACACAGGCAGAGTGAATTACATGTAGGTCAGAAAACAAGCCCATTTGTGTAATTATGTAGGGGGTTCGGAATTAGAGCAGTGATCCTCCTCCTCGCCTCTTATTGGTGTGTATTCCTTAAGGAGGCCCTCTGTGTGTCCTCATTAGCAGAACACTAACACTGAGCGCCTGTTTGTGAGCAACGGGGGGCGGAGGAGGAGAATACCCTCCTCTTCTGGGCTCTCCTCTTCCTCGGCTCTCCGCCCCCCTCCCCTCCTCTCTTCTCTTCTACTCTCCCCTCCTCTCCTGTCTCCTCCTTTCCTCTCCTCTCTTCTTCTCTTCTTCTTTACCATCCCCTCACCTCTTCTGCTCTCCTCTTGCCTGTTGTTTCCTCCCCCCCCCCCTCCCCCCTGCTTCCTGTTCTTCCTGATGTCTGAGCATGCAGAGCCAACACCTCCTACGGGCAGCTGACAAACAACATCAAGCGGGCAGCAGGCGATGGTGGGCACGGCGATATCGGAAAAAAGCGGCAAATCGATGTGCCCCGCCACGGCTCAAACGGCGCGCGGATCCGACACGGACAAGAAGAGGATGAACCGTGGGCGTCTGGAGAGAATCATCAGCTCCTCGGTGGAAGCTTCTGGAACAACCAGGCGGGAGTGTGCTGGCTGACTCAACACTGCAGAGGAAGTCTACAGAAATAGTTCCCTGTCCTGCTGTGGGGCTGAGATCGTCCTCTGGTTGTGTTTGTGTGTGTGTGTGTGAGTGAGTGTGCATCAAGTGGGTCGTCCCTCAACACCAGTCCTTTGCTGAGCGGTAGCCGACCCTGTGTAACCTCCCCCCCCCTCTTCCCCTCCAACACTGGGAGGGAATTAGAACAACCGGGACCAAATGATTAAGTGTACAGCTCCGCATTCACACATCCCACACATACAGCGTATTCAAATGACAGCTTCCCCTGAGGTAACAGCCTCACATTTACAGTCCTTTTGTTTCCTGTTCACACCGAGTAAGTGAGTTCCCAGTCTAGGAAGGATCGGGCGAGTGAGGGAGATTGAGTCTGTTACGAGGAGCAGCGGTGTTTGAAGGCGATAAATAACCGGGAGATTGACCAGAATCTCCCGTCTGTGAGAGCCAGTTTGTGATTGGAGTCCAAACACCTGTGATCCGACACTCCCCCTCGCCGTTTGACGGCTTCTCACGGCGTTCCAGGCATGCTGCACATTCGCCCGCTTCAGAGGACGAGACGTTCGGAGCCAGATGTTCAGGCCTGTCATGTACAGTCATATTCGCCGGGGTATCATTACTAGGGGAAAAACCTGAGGTTCACATTCAGGGAATATGAAAAGATGGGCGTGGATCAAACACTATGCTGGTGTCGAAGGTTTGTGTGTGTGTGCCTCTTTGTGCGTGCCGTAAATGTACGTGTGCATTGTGTGTGCGTGCGCGTGTGTGCGTTTCTGTATTTGTACCTGTGTGTGTGTGTGTGTGTGCGTGTGTAATGGGTTTGGAAACACCTTGTTGATGAAAGTGTAAAGTTTCACAGAAACACAGGATTTCCCCCTGTGGAAGCCCCAAGGCCTGGACACACACAGAACCAGAGCAGGATCTCCACACTCAATCATCCTATTCAGCTCATGTGTTTCTTCAGCTCTCTGTCTCAGTGGGAGCACATCTCCTACAGCAGGGTAGACAGGTGTGGACTACAGAAGACTACAGAAGGGTGGAAAAGTGAACCGAAGAGTAGACAGCAGTACAGTGGAGAAGAGCAGAGCTGGGTAAAGTAGACGAGAGTGCAGTACAGTGCAGCACAGTACCTGAGAGTAGAGTAGCATAGAGGAGGATAAAGCAAAGGAGGGTAAAGCAGGGTGGAGCACAAGACTGCGTGGTCGCCTCCAGTAGAGCTGGAGTGAAGGAGAGGAGAGGAGAGGGGGGGTGAGAGGAGGGGGGCGAGCGTGGGGGCGGGGCCTCACCTCGACACACGGTCCCGTTCTCCACCGCCTCGTTCCCGGCCTTGCACATGCAGCGCCCGATGGGCACCATCCACTCGCCGTCGCCGTTGCAGTACAGCTTGATGGGCACGTCCACCTCCTCGGCGTTGGCGATGCACACGCCCCTCGCCGCCACCAGCGATGTGCTCTCCGCCCCCGACAGCGTCTCCTGGAACACGGCGCCGTTCTGGATGACGCGCGGGCACTTCCGGTAGAAGACGCGCACGGCGATCAGCGACATGCAGCCGCCGTAGTCCTGGAAGGCCAGGTAGAAGCCGTGGCGCGACACGGGCCCGAAGCTCCGCACCTCCGTGTTGATCTTCATCACCCGCCCGCCCAGGTCCACCTGGGAGAAGGACTCGTCGGCCGCGATGGTGTCCACCTTGATCCACGGGTTCTCCATCCAGGCCGGGGAGTTCCTGGTGGCTGAGTCCGAGTCGGACTCGTAGTAGTAGAGGTTGAAGGTCTCCTTGCAGGAGCCCGGCACGTTGGGGATGGAGCTGCAGTCGCGCACCGAGAACTTCATCTCCACGTGGACGCGCTGGGCGCCGCGCCGCCGGATGTACTTGGTGCGGACCCAGTTGTTCTGGTTGTTGTCGAAGACGTTGCACACCTGGTAGGTGCGGATGGTGTTCATGTTCTCGTCGTAGCCGCTCACCTCCTCCCACTGCGAGGGGGGGGGGGGATGGTGGGGGGAGGGAGGGAGGGGAGGAGAGAGGAAAGGAGAGGGAGAGAGGGAGAGAACAAAGGGGGAGGCAGAGGGAAAGAGAGAATGAGAGTGGGAGAAAAAGACAGATATATTAGTCGTCGATGTACCCAACACAACAGTAAGAACACTTTTCCCATTGTTATCAACGTACACACTTCCGATTGAGTAGAACAAATATCATGAAAATGTATGAAGCTCTCATGTAATACATTGAAATTAGATAGAACATAAGTATATTGTCCTTTAACTGGGGCCCTGTAGCTCCACTGTAGTTTACACTTACTGTACAGTAGAACTGGACTCTAACCTGTGTTCTGTCAAGATATTTTTAAATCTACAAGCCATTTGCAGCACAGTGCAGCATAGTACTCCGCGGTACGGTTTGTTACATTGCAGTACAGTACGTCACACCACATCCGTCCAGGCATTTGCCTGTTTGCCCGTACGCTTCATGTAACCACAGTTCACTTCCTTTCTTTTTGGGGGGGATAACACTTGTTTTAAATGAAGCTAAACCAACCACATCGAAGCTGTCCAGACACCCAACCACGCTGCAGAGATCATGAGCGGGCCTGTGACAGCCTCATGCTGCTCTCCTAGTGGGGGGTGAGATTACAGGTTCAGGGGCAGGGAAGGGTGTTTAATCCCCTCCCTGGCACGGCCACTCTGCCACGCTGGCTGGCACACAGACAGGTAGGACCACAGCGAGGGCTTGGCACCGGTCCTTCCTCGCTGGAGTACCCAGTTGGCAGGGCATTCGAACCTGGCTCCTGTCTGTGTGGAGTCCCCTGATAGAACGACCCGAAAAGGAAGTGTCGGGGAACCAGTCCCAAGACGTCAGCAGATTGTTTGTTTTAGCGAGCGCCCGTCGTTAATCCAGTTTGAGTTGAATCCTCAAAGCTTTATCTTGTGATTGGTCCATTGCAGGTTGGCTCCTCAAAGAATTATCTTCTGATTGGTCCATTGCAGTTAGACGTCTCATTGATTTATCTTCTGATCGGCCCTTTCCTGTGTCGGCGGACACAGTGTACAGTAAGCTAGCTCCACCCTTGTCACACTGAGAGCCAATAAGGTTCCAGCACCGCCGGCCTCCCAGCCTCCCGACCAGGGAGCGTGTGAGGATGACCTTGACCCGGTCCTGCGGAGGCTTGTCCTGAGCCCCAGAGTATCTTCCCACCCTCAGCACTCAACGCTGCACCCGCCTCCCCCCTCGCGCCCCCCCCCCCAGCCCCCTCCCCCACTTCCCCCAGGAACCTCCCCCACCCACCCCCCACCCCTATCACTCTTCATTTCACAACTGACATAATTTCCCAAATTAGTGCCCACTTAACGAGGGCTGCGACAGCAAAAGTGACGGGCGGGGAGGAGAAAGTCACTCCCCCTGTTTAAGAACCTGCGTTCTATCACACACTCTTTGACTAATTAGAACGTCTTTTGTTCCGTATTCCCATGTCCCATTTACTCCTCACACCCCTTGACAGCTCCACATTAAATCTAAATGTTTGGTTTACAGATTTCCTCTTCTGTGCACGGAGGAGGGAGACACGACCAGACCAGTAACCACAGACTACCGTCTTGAAGAAAACAACATTCGTATTTAGTCATGGCCGCTTATCTAAGCGTAAAGCGTCCAAACCCGCCGTTTTGAAAAAGCAACTCGAGCCACTCTGCTGTAGTAACGGAGGTCAACCGGGTCCACAGGGTCTGGTACATTCTGTCACATATGGTTGAGCGGTGTTCTTTGGTGTGGCGGGGGTGGGAGTGGTGGTGGGGGGGGGGTCGCAGCCATCAATGGACACAGTCAAGCGGGGTCGTGAGCAGTCGTGAGACCCCCCTCCCAACCCCCCACCCCCTCCCCCCTGTCAGAGACAGACTCCATTCAGAGAGCGGTGAGGTGGCTCGTCGGAGGATGGACGATTAAACAGGGAGGGACGGAGTGTGACGTCCTCTTGTTCGCCCGCCCCGAGGGTCGCACCGTCAGACTTCAATGAGTGAGTGAACTGGGCGGGGGGGGGGGGGGGGGGGACAGGGGGGGGGGTTGCTTGCTAGCTGCTCAAGAAAAGCAAAGAGTAGAGGGATAGAGAGGTGGGGGGAGTGGTGATGGTAGAAAGAGTGAGAGGCTGGAGCGAAAGCCGAGGGAGGGAGTGAGAGAGGGAGAGAGGGAGGGAGGGCTGCTAAAAAAGACCCCAAACAAATGTGTTTTGATGGAGGGCCCCTTTTTGTCCTGTCACTGCTTCTCCGGGCGGCTTTCATCAGAGCCAGTGGAGGGAAGCAAATAGAGCCTAATAAGAGGCCCGGCGATCAAGCGGCAAGTGTGAAATGAGAAGAAACGTCTTCATCTTCACAGTTTCCCCCTCGGGCCCGTCAGGGGAGTGCGACCGCGGGGTGGTCATGTGTCCTGAGCGGAGGGGAAGGTGTTGGAGGTGGTTGGAGGGGTGTTGGAGGGGAGGTTTTAGGGCTAAAAGGGGAGGGAGTGAAGGGAAAAGAAGGGTGGTTGTGAAGCAGAATGAAGGGAGGAGTAAGTAAAGCACTACTGGGAACTACAACACAAGCTTTATCCTGTTTTGGTTCGTTTCCCTCTCCAGTTGCTGCCGTCAGTCTATTGGCTGTGGCTGGCCAAGTCCACTCTGATTGGCCCGTGGGGCAGGTTATGGAGTGCTGGCGGACAAGTAAGCGTTTGAGCAGGGACCGTGATGTGTGCTCCGCGATCAAAGGCCCCGGGCTGAGCTGAGAGTGTTCGCTGCTCCCAGGCCATCAAAGACCTCCAGTGGAAACAACTTCAATATTGTTCACAGTTCCCCCGTTCCAGTCTCTGCCGTAAATCGCTCCGCTGTTCTGTGCCGAGGGGAACGGGAAAATAGCAATCGCAAGATCAAAGGGGGAAGGAGGGGAGGAATAGGGCAGGGGTATTTTGAGGCACGCTGCTGCCAGTTTACCCCCCCACCCCGCCCCCAGTCCCACCCAAACCCACGTTTTGCCGAGTCTCCAGACAGGAAGAACCGACAGACTGAAAAAGAGAGGACCTGGACTCGCTCACCAACACATAATACACACACACACACACACATACAAAAATACACACAGCAGACACACACACATTTGGTCTTGGCCCAGGCTCAAGTGGGGTGAGGCTCTGGCTCTGACGAGACCCACTCGGGGCGATGTGTCATCGGCCCTGTAGCGCTGGGAGGCTGGAACCCAAACACAGCGGACACCGGCGCTACCCAGGGCGGCGCCGCAGAGAGCAGGCTAACAGCTACGGCCTTGAGGGTCCTGCCCAAACGTAAAGCCAGCCGTGTCGGAGCCAGCCGGTGAGGAGACAACAGCAGCCTGTCCTGCCTCGCTGACTGACCGGGAACAGAAGGCCCGGGGGGAGATCGTCGGCGGCCATCTTCTAACTGCAGCTAAAAGGAGCTTAAACTCTACTTAGTCTAACGCTCGGCTCAGAACTCTCAGGGTGCATGCTGGGAATTGTGGAATGCGGGCAGCATACGGTACTGGCTGTGTGTTTCCGTGGGCATGTCTGTACAGTGGGGGGATGTTTTGGAGCAGGGCTACGGCGTGCGCCGTGCCAGAAGTGAAGCCGTCTGGGGAGGAGTGAGTTGCTGCAGCGTAGTGATGATGTCTGGGAACGAGACCCGATCAATACATTTCCTGCCTGGGAGACAGAGAGGGAGGGAGGGATTGAGGGAGGAAGGGGCGTTAAGGGAGATAGATTGAAAGAGAAGGAGAGAGGGAGGGAGGTGGGGAGATAGATAGAAATGGAGATAGAGGGGGGGAGAGAGAGAGGGAGATCAATAGAAAAGAAAGAACGAAGGGAAGAGAGAGAAAAGGGAGAGTCATTTTTTTTTGGGGGGGGGGGGGGGGGGTTTAATGTTCAACTCAATGTTTGCTAAACATTCTTCCTCCTCTCCTAACTTACTATCGATGTTATCGTTCGCATTTTACTGTTGTTTTGACAGTATTTACAAATGCACTTCATGCCACTAAAGCCTTTGCTGAACTGGCAGGAGAGAGTAAGGGAGAGAGACAAAGAGAATGAAAGGGAAGGTGAAAGTTTAGCTGACCTGCGACACCTATGAGTCTCCCTGGCACTGTGTCTGTGCTCTGTCAGTAGAGTGGAGCAGAGCGCTCAGTCTCAGCTGAAACATCGAGTCTAGTTTCCAGCACCAGACCCCAAACTACTCCCCAAAGACTGCTCTCTGCTCCAGCACGCTCACCAATCACACGGAGAAAATACCTCTGGAGTCACTGAACTGGACAAGTGAGCTCATCCATTTAAGGAGTCTTAAATGTGTTCCCTGTGAGACTGAGATTTGCCCCTAAAGTCAGATTAAAACCGTTGCCTTTTGACACTGCTTGAGCTGGGTTTCTCGTCTCACGTCGTCTCTGGTGCGTGTCCATCAATCATCGGCTGAGATACCAGAGCACCCACGGAGTGCCGCTCATTCCTGATCTCCCTCTCCGGGAACAGAAAATAAACACCCCGTTCAGGAAGCAGGGTGGACTCTGGGAACCCCTCACGGCCCTGACGCCCAATCAGCAGCCGGCGTGGGAGATCTGTCAGAGCTGGGCGAGAGACGCCCGCCCTCACTCTGTGTTGCGTTAGAGATAACCAAGCTGGGCGAGAGATACCCGCCCTCACTCTGGGCTGAGTAAGAGAGAGGCCAGCTGGGCGAGAGACCCAGAGAGAGAGCTGGGTGAGAGATACACATACATATAAGTAGAACTGTCTGCTGCCGTCAATGTCAATTATCATTGCCTAGCCTTAATGTACAACATGTGAAGTAAGACAAACAATCTACCTATTGCTTCCCCGATCCCCATCTTCCTGCATGCTTCATATATGAAGAGTTGGTTTACATATTTCCTCAGGAGTAAGTGAAATACAGTATTATATGCCATCGCGACGCTGTCGTCTTGGAGTTCACATGAAAATGGACGTACACGGAGAAGGGTTTTCCCCTTTCATGAGGAGGTCTGCAAAGGGCTAAGCGATAGTTTTACAGTCCTGGTTTCAATTGGAATCGTTGGTTTATGTTATTCCATTTCGAAGTGGTTTGAGTCTCAGATGAGTTCCATGCTTCAAGTTGGTTAAAGAGTGAGGGCTTTGGTGAAGCTGTCAAACACATCTCTGTCCCTGTTTAGAGGGATATATTAAGTTAGATCTGTGTTTTGAGTCTAGGAGTCACAAAATGTATGTTCTTATTAGGGACGACACTGACATTTACACAAACCAACATAACACCTAAATACGGATGTGTTTGACTATTAATTGACACCCTTTAGTCTAAAGGAGACACCACTGTTCTCAATTTGAAAGATTCCCTTTTCATTGTACCTTTTTACTCTCCAGTTCAAAAATATCAACCTGCTTTCCGCTTCCTTGTGCTGCAAATGCGAGTTGCCAAATAAACATGTTACGCACGTTCATTCAATAAGTATTTATTGCCTCGTTAATACCACCACTTTTATAGCACACAAAGCTAGTTTTCCGTTTTGTCATGAGTTTGAAATCCCTTTGAAGTTACCAACCAAGGCAGCGGCGTCTCATCCTGTCGGAGGCATGAGCAGACGGAATGGCGGGTTTTGAAAGGTCAGCTGTTGTTACCTTGGCGTTCACGCAAAATTGTTTCGGGCAGCTCTTCTATCTTTTGGTCGTTGTTCATTTATCGGTTATATTCGTAGTCATCAATACTATGTACTTGCGTTTGTACAGACATGTATCATGGGAAATGTTTTTCCGGATGTGTTTTCCTGCACCTCCCCCCTCCTAACCTGGGGAGATGGTTTTTCCCCAGGTAGGCTAGGCAGGCCACAGGGTATGAAAGCCTAATTACGGCTTGTAAATGGGGGGGCATGACAGCTTGATATGGAGCTGGTAAGAACACAGACTTTGACTCTAATTACATTGTATATGATTTGGGATTAGTTTGTTTGTGAGTTATCGGGATTTTTGTGGGAATTCCTCCTTTGTTAATTTCTTTACTCAGAGAAAATAAAAATAAAAAACATTTTTGGTGACAACATTGGCATTGGCAGACCTTCCTGCCCCCTTACACTCCAGCAAAGGAGTTCCCTGTTCCTTACGTGCTGACCGCAACAACAACACACTTTCCAGTAACCATGTTGGCCTGTCTCTGCTGAATGAGGATCAACACTCATCTACATAGCTCAAGGACATTCCTGTAACACATTAGCACTCTGTTATTCATCCCTACATTGGTAACACTTTATTCTAACTACACAATATGACGCATTTGTTAATAATTAGTTGATACTTCAAAATGTATAAAACATAATGTATACATTCTTAAACAATTTTAATACTTCCTATAGGGATGGGAAACACATGTTCTATCCAGTTAACTAACACCTTAAATCATTTGGACCTGTGTTTAAAGATCCATAACATAGTGTTTATATTTAAATATATGTATAGTTCAGTAGTGTTTGCAGTCTAACATATACTTTAGTTCTCTATGGAAGGCCCTCTATGTCCGTTGATTCATGGGTCTTTATGTAACCTTCCAAGAAGTTCCCTGTTGTGTTCTGGCTATCGTGAATTTGTCCTGTCTCCTGACAGCAGCAGCTGAGAGTGTGTCTGTGTGTGTGTGTGTGTGTGTGGGGGGGGGGGGGGGGGGGGGTCAGAGTCTTTCTGACCCTGTGTCGTCAATCCTCCGCATCCCACTTAGGAGAGACCACTGACCACTTAACCCCTCTCAGAACAACCCCCCCACACACACACACACACACACACACACAAATATAAAACATGAAACCCCATGTCTGTCAGGGGTTAGTAGAGGAGGTTTGGACACCAGCTTTCTGACAGGCTGACGCTGCCTAGACCTGCAACCCCAAAACTCCTCCTGGGCCCCATGGTCTAACAACAGAGACTGAACATTTAAGAATGGAAGACCAGGGTTCAATCCCACACCCTGTGGATTGGAACAGAACAGCTGCTCTGTTCGAACACCATCAGTATCACTATGAAAGCCTGAGGTGACTGTGGTACATTAGTTGGGTAAACATAACGAGGAGGATCTGAATAATAACACCTTTTTTTTTTTTTTTTTTTACTCTGAGCCCGACTGGGGGCCTTGGGGAGAACAAGATGATGTTAGTCTCAGCCTCACTCCTGTTGTGGGGGAGTGAGTGTTGGAAGAGACTAGCGATAAGATGAAAGCAGACACCTGGCCGATCGGGTCATGAAAGCTGATTTACGCTCATCTCTCTCTCTCTTTAATGGTACGTTTCACAGAGATCACTTTCCCCACCAGGAATGTGAGCGCTGGCACTTCATCACCGAAAGACAAACACCTACAACATACCGTCCAATCACTTCAAAGCCAACGGACGACTCGTTATTCACCGATAATCTCGGCGAACTTGGGAGAACTCAACCCAGTGTGAAGGGGTGATGAAACCACGTGCTGCTTGTGTCTTAGTTGCTCGCTAGTCTCTCGTGTTACGGGTGAGGATATGTTTCATGAAGCTGCAGAGGGCCGTGAAGGCCAACTGGAGGAGTGGCGCTGTGTTGAGTGCTGCTGATCCCCCCTGTAAGCTCCCACTGCCCAGGCATGTGTGTGGAAGACAATAGCTACTGTAAAGCACCTCTCGCTGCTTCACACAGAGATATCGGTTAGCACAGCTGTCGTGTTGCCGGGATCCTACGAGTGTGTGTGTGAGAGAGAGAGAGAGTTTGTGTGTGTGTGTGTGTGTGTGTGAAAGAGAGACAGTGTGTGTTTGTGTGTGTGTGTGTGAGAGAGAAAGAGAGAGAGAGAGAGTGTGTTTGTGCGTGTGTTTGTGTGTGATGCGTGCATGTGCATACGTGTGCATGTGTGCCTGGGAGCTGTTCTCTCCCCGTCTACACGCTGCCGAACACAGACAGGCTGTAGTGTGTGTATGAGTGGTACTAGCAGGTAGTACTGACACAGACAGGCTGTAGTGTGTGTATGAGTGGTACTAGCAGGTAGTACTGACACAGACAGGCTGTAGTGTGTGTATGAGTGGTACTAGCAGGTAGTACTGACACAGACAGCAACCATCCAGGAAACACATTGCCAAGACTGAGACACTGCAGCCCATTGTCTGGTTCAGACACACATGAAGCAGGGTGGTGCTCAAAAGCGCTGAGACACAAGGGGGAGGGAGGGGGGGGGGGGACTGTCTGATTGAGTGAGCTTCTCACTTTGAAACTTCATCTGAGTTTGAGGTTGCGTGTGTCTGACACAAGGATATCCAGAACCCTCGGAGCAAACGAGAACACGTCTGCACTTTGATGTCCGCTGCCTCATCCTTCCAGGTTGAGGATGAATGACGAGCGCAGGTTTAATCAGACGACGTCTCGCAAGCGTTTGATTTTCCAGACGGAAGTTTGCGCTTATTATTCATAGCAATAATGGAGCGCAGGCTTTAGCGATTGTTTTTGCTAAACCTCACATTTTGCAGAGATGAAAGTAGGGCGCGATGCAAACTGCCTGTAATGTTCTGCCTCTGGTTAAGGGGAGGGGGACGACGACTTACTGTGTTTATATTGAATCCAGAGATGGAGATGGAGAGAGAGAGAGAGAGAGGGGAGGGAGAGAGAGGGGAAGGGAGAGAGAGAAAGAGAGAGAGAGAGAGAGAGAGAGAGAGAGAGAGAGAGAGAGAGAAGGAAAGAGGGGGGGAGCAGGGCAGAGACAGACAGAAAGAGGAAGAGAGAGACAGAAATAGACGGAAAAAGAGAGACGGACGAGAGTAGGAAGGCAAGACACGGAGGAAAGGGGAGGAAGGGAAGGCAGCAGGGGTCTTTGTTCTGCCCTGCTGCTGGGGAGAACTAGCGGGGAGCAGGCCGTGTGCCGCCTGCAGCTGCACCAGTGGTCTGAAGAACACTGTTTATCCTAGCTTTGATTCATCCTGCTCTTCCCATCCCCTTCCCTTCTAAAGGACACAGCGTGATAGACTCTAATTCAAACCAGCGCAGATAAAAACCACAGAAGCACAAATAATTTGGTAAAACAGGGAGTGGTTTACTAAAATGCAAGAGCTAATACGTGTACAACATAGTTCCTGTGTTTCTGAAGAGCTGGGATCTTGTGGTGGAGGCGTAGGGGAGAGCGAGGGATTGGGGGAGTGAGAGGGAGAGGAAGAGACGGGGAAAGAGGCGGGGACGGGAGAGAGCAGGGAGAGGATGTAGGGGAGAGGAGAGAAGAGAGGAGGGGAGATAAAGAGAGAGTGTGAAGGAGTGGAAGAAACAGGGAGAGGAGAAAAGAAGAGGAGAGTGGCGAAGGGAGGCGAGGGGTGGGGCGAGGGTGGTGAAGGCGGGGGGCGAGAGGGGGGGAGGAACACGTCTGGGATCCTGGTAGCGACAGGGCCCGGGGGAGTCGAGATGGAAGCCATGCCTTGGCAGAGCGTCTGGAAACACTGTGCATCAAACGCCGCAGCAGCCTCTATAACACGTAGCTCCACGCCTCCCTCCCGAACACTGGTATTTACCAGTGAAGGAATGACGTTGGTGGTGCTGTTAGGTGTGGTGAGGCAGGGCCAACCAGGGTCAGCCTGGAGAAGATGGAGACTGTTAACTTGAGGGAAACCAATAGCAAGCTAGCGAGCCAGCCGCCTGTAAATATAAACGCTTGAAAGCCTGCTGGAGCGGAGATCAACTGTGTGAATCTCTTCAGAGCAGAGAGAGTAGCGGTGGTCGATACCTAACGGCTCTAACTAACCACAGTGTGCACCGAGCGTGATGCAAGAGAAGTTTGTAAAAAGCTCACTGCAGTATTGACTTCCATGTTGAGCCAATAACCTTCTCATATATTTTTCAAACTGTCGTGTGGTGTGTCTGTGTGTTTGTTTGTGTGTCTGCGTGCGCGCGTGTGTGTGTGTGTGAGGAGACTTACGCTGTTTTCACTGGTGCCCGACACAGGGTAGACTGTCCAGCCCAGCTCTGCTGTGGCGGTGGTGGAGTCCATCAAGGTCTCTGAGGAAAGGAGAGAGAGGAGGGGGTCAACACAAAACCAATCCATTCAAAAAAAGAATTGATACAGTATATGATGTCAACGGCATGCAATAGGTTCAATGTCATTATTGTCAACTATTCGTTGTTTACTTGGCATTGTTTAGGTTGCTGTGCTGTATTAAATTGTACTGTCCTGTATTGTATTTTTGGCCCCTGCAGTCTACTGTACTGTACCATTCAGTTCTGTACTGTACTATACTGCAGTCTACTGTTCTGTACTGTATGGTGGTGTGGGTATAGCTCAGAAGTGGATAAAAGCGTTGGCTAAATTAATCAATTCAGAGATTATTCCCGTAGCTGTAGCCCAGGCATGGAGGACAGAGTTAGAACAGAACAGGGAGCAACTTGAGGCCATCGCCAGGGTCACACTGTTCCACTCAGCCTGCTACTGTACTCATGTACTAACTGTACTGACTGAACACGAGGGTCGTGTCCCACAGCAACACAGAGACAGACACTTAGCTGAGCCCTGAGGGAAGGCAAGGAGGAGGCCACATCTCCTGGGTGTCGCTAGGGGAGGTGGGGGGGCACGGGGGATTCATGGAAGAGAAAGGGGAGGGGGGCGTCGGAGAGCGGGATTGGGGTGAGAGGGATTGGGTAAGAGCGAGAGAGAGAGGTTGAGGGAAGGGGAGGGAGAGAGGAGAGAGGAGGGGCGGGAAGGCGAGGGGGAAAGAGGGTAAGGTGTGTGAGTGTGTGTGTGTGGAGGGGTGTGTAGAGGGGGGCGGGTGCAGGGCAGGCTGGCCACTCTATCCGGCTGGCAGGATTAGCCAGTGGAAAACAACACCTCTGGTAATTGGGGTCACGTAGAATGTGTCTCCTGCTTGTCATGAGGTCTTCAGAGAGCAAAATGACATTCCACACCTCAGCAAGGGCTGTCTGTCATAACTGTGTGTGTGTGTGTGTGTCTTTCTGGATATTTTTTCCATCTTTCTCTCTCTTTCTCTCTCCTTTCCTTTCTCTCACTCTCTCTCTACTTCTCTCTCCCCTCTCCCTTTCTCTCTCTCCCCGATCTGCAAGCCTAATTGATTCCCCCTGCTACTTAGCTGTGCTCCAGAGTGGAGGTGGAGCAGATGGAGGGATCATTCATCAGGTGACACAGCTGCTAGTTGGGGTCAGCTGACTGCCTGGGCGACCACAAAGACGTTTCTGATATCACCCCAGATACACATAAAGAAACACACTGAGAACCAGTACAGTACTGTTCTACTACTGAGAATACAGTACAGTACAGTACAGTACACTTCCACTACTGAGAACCCGTACAGTAAAGTTCCACTACTGAGAACACAGTTCCACTACTGAGAATACAGTACAGTCCACTTCCACTACTGAGAACCAGTACAGTCCCACTACTGACCAAACAGCTACAGAGACAAAGATAGATAGATGGAGAGAGAGAGAGACATTGAAAATGAGAGAAAGAGAACTTTCGAGTCCTCCACTACTTGACCCCACATGACCCCAGATCTCCTCTGAATTATATATATTTTTTCCAGCTGAGGAAACCTAGAAAAATACTTATATATTTGTTAAATCACACTCCACATGCTCCAATTTATTTTAGGAACGAACATCAAATCACAGACACAAACCAGTACATAATAACATATTTCACATCCCATTCACTTATCACAAAACCCAAATGGTATAATTAGGCAGATGAGACTGCATCCTAGCTGCCATTGATAACCCAGCATGGCTCCAAGCTGAGCAGTGCACAGTCTACACGCGTGTGAGGCAGGGAGACGGCAATTATCCCCTGTAACGATAACGATAATTAGCTGAGGAGGAAAGTGAGAATAATCAAGGCCCTCGGTGGTGTTTGAGAGAGGTTGCTGCTACAGCGCAGTGAGTCAACTCCCCCAGGAATGTCAAATACACACACACAGACACACACAGAAAACCATCGCCCCAATTGATCTGCTCTCTCTCTCCCTTTCTCTATCTTTCTCCCTCTCTCCTTCTCTCTCTTTCTCAGTCTCCCTCCCGCTCTATCTTTCTCCTTCCTTCCTTCCTTCCTTCTCTCTCTCTCTCTCTCTCTCTCTCTCTCTCTCTCTCTCTCTCTCTCTCTCTCTGTCTCTCTCTCTCTCTCTCTCTCTCTCTCTCTCTCTCTCTCTCTCTCTAACACACACACACACACACACACACAAACACACCCATGCAGGACAAGTGGTTTCTTCCCCTGAAAGAAGGATCACCTTCCAGCCTTCTGCTGACTCGTCCCGAGAGCAGGGAGCCACAGGGATCCATTAGCCCCAGAACAAGCCCGCCCAGCCCTCCTCCTCGCCCGTTTTCCCCACCCTCCCCTCACACTCTGGTACCCAGCACCCACAGATATGCCACCTATCAAGAAAAAAAGGTAGAGGAGGAGAACGTTAAAGACAGAAGGAGAAAGAGAGAGCAAGAACGGGGCGGTAGAGAGAGAGAGAAAAGGAAGGAGGGATCTGGAGAGAGAGGGTCTGACAACCGTTTCCTCACAAGTCCCTGCTAGAGGTCAGGGGTCAAACGGGGCCTGTATAGGAGCGGGTGGGAAGTTGCGAGAGCTTCAGCTTGTCAACACTTCACTCGGCTTCAGGGTGAATGAATATGCAATGAGACCTGGCAGACTAGGGAATACTTACAGAGCTGAGAGAAAGGGAGAGAGAGAGGGAGAGAGAGGGAGAGAGAGAGAGAGAGAGAGAGAGAGAGAGAGAGAGAGAGAGAGAGAGAGAGAGAGAGAGAGAGAGAGAGAGAGAGAGGGAGAGAGCGAGAGAGCGAGAGAAAGAGAGAGAGAGAGAGAGAAAGAGAGAGAGAGAGAGAGAAAGAGAGAGAGCGAGAGAGAGAAAGAGAGAGAGAGATAAAGAGAGAGAGAGATAAAGAGAGAGAGAGAGAGAGAAAAGACAGAGACACCTAGAGAGGAAAAGAGAGGAAGAAACAGAAGATTTTGATGTGACGGGATGAGAGGAGGAGGAAGGCATGGAGAGGGAGCGGAGGTGGCGGGGTGAGGTGGGGGGGCAGCAGTGCACTGACAGCCCCTAGCCGTCTCTGAGAGGAGAGAAGGTAGATGTCGCAACATATTAATGTGAAGGTTAGACAGAGCAGCTGTTCACAAGGCCGGATACAGGATGGGCTCCAGGACTCATACCCACACTAATTGACAGAGCAAGGACCTGCTAGGCCTGGGATTAATGCTCTGGAAAGAGACTGGTCAGCAGCCCTCACACACACACACACACACAGACACACATACATACACACAGCCAGAGATACACGCAACCACTAAGCCACACAGAAATACTGTTCATACCCACACGCACGCCCACACACACACACAAAGACACACACACTGCCACTAAGCCATGCACACACATACTGCCCCTAGCCACACATGCAAACAGCGAGAATCACCTAGGGAAACTATTTCTAAGAGTGACAGGAAGTTATTTGTGGAGAGGTGTGATCCACTTGTGAGACATGTTTCGTTGGGCATTAAACAGACGTTAGAATGTCTAAGCAAAAACCAAGTGAAGTAACCAACAGCTTCCTTTTTAAAAGACAATAAGAAAGAGGCTATGTTTAAACATAGTCAGTGTGATAGTCAGTTTAAACATAGTCAGTTTAAACATGGCTAAAAGTGTTCTGGAAAACCCCTTCAAATGAGTGCTTAAGGGTTTAGCCTGTAAACATGGTTTTAGTTTGGTTGCAACGTCCACTAAGGAGTTTCAAAATGCTTCTGGCAGCAGTGTCAGCACAAGAAGTGTTTGTTAGAAGTTTCTAGAAATGTGTTTCCTTGAATCACCACGGGCAGCGCCAAGCGCCGGCTGGAGTGATATAAAGCTCACCGCCACTGGACTGAGGATCAGTGGAGAAGCATTCTCCAGAGTGATAATGACTCTACGCCATCTGTCAAGATGATTCCGTGGCTGAGAACGAGGATTCTGTGCTTCATACTTTGTGGGAACAGTCGGGGAAAGGTCCTTTCTTGTTTCAGAATGATGAAACCCCCTGTGCTCTCTGGGATATTATTTGTGGAGATGTGGGATGAGGTTGGAATGACAGGTCTGTACAGGACCCTATTCTCAACCCCATGGTTGGGATGAGTTCCATTAGCATCAGCACGCTAGGCCTTATCGCCCAACATCACTGTCTGACCTCACTAAACCAGCTGCATGCTGCATAGATGTTCCTACGTCTAATGGTGGAGTGGAGGTAGCTAAAGAAGCGTCGGAACAACTCCATATGACTCTGTAATGGGATGTTCAACAAAAAAGTTTCCACATGCTGTTAGCCTTGTAGTGCACATTAGATGGAACATACCATTTTTCCATCTAATGGATTCTTCAGGAACTGCCTGCCTGTGACTTTCTCCTTCAGTCTGCGCTCTCTCCCAAAGAAACGACCTCCTCCAGATGCCACTGCTTTGCCACAGGGGAACTACATCCCTCAGCAGCCAGTTGTCCCCTCTAAGGGAACTACAGCCCAAAGGAGCCACTGCTCTGCGCAAGGGAAAACTACATTTACCAGTACCCACTGCTGTGCCACAGGCAAGTCATCAAAAAGTGCAGCCTTCCAAACACATATTTATCCTTCCGGCATGCACACACAGACAGACACACACACAACGGGTAAAGTGTAAATACAGTCAGGCCCTGTTATATTATATAGGCTACATCTATCATCTAATACTGATGCTACCACAGTCTAGCAGCCATTTTACTCAGCGCCAGGGAGGACAGTCGGGGACAGGGTCACACTGTATTTAGGCTTTAATGAGAGTGTTTCTGAGGGAAGGGTTGACCTCCAGAATGCAGCGTGAACGGGCTCGCAGGCATCCTTTTCCTTTTATCTCCCTCACCAGGAGAACTACAGCACAGGGCACAGCGCGGAACGGATCCCTCAACATTGTGTTCCACATCAAAGCAGCCACTTGTCTTCTCTCTCCAGTCAGGATGATGCCAGTTAGGGGCCGAGCTGGAGAGGTTTTTTTCTCGCGACGGGCAAACCTGATTCTCACCGAGGCTAAAGTGCATTTCATGACTTCCATTTCGCTACACACCTGGAATCATAATGACTGAATGGGAAGTATGATGGGATTAAGGCATAATACAGGCAGTCAGGCAGACAGAACAAATGGTCAAACACACACACACAAACACAGAGCCCCAGCCTCAGTCCCAGCCTCAGTCTCAGCTTCGGTGCCAGGTGGGCGCCCCCCCCCCCCCCCCCCCCCCCACCCCCACTACCACCATCGCCACATTACAACACGTCCTCGAGCGGTAAGCAAATCCTTAATCCTGCATTTACAATGGAGCAGCTAGGCTTTGTGGAGGAACATGGCGAGGGTCCAAACTCACCCAAGCTTAGCCGTGACTTCTCTCTCGTTTTCTCTCTCTCTCTCTCTCTCTCTCTCTCTCTTTCCCCCTTTCTCTGTCATCCACACAACCTATTTTTGTCTCTCTCTTTCTGTCTCTCCATATCTTTGTTTCACTCTCTCCTCCTCGCTCCTCTATCTTTCTCTTCCTGTCTCTCTCTCCCTCCTTCTCTCTCTTCCTGTCTCTCTCTCTCATTCTCTACCTCTCTCTTCCAATATCTCTCTCTCTCTGTGTGTTTTGGGGGAGTCAAGTGAAGCCTGGCTCATGTCTATGTTGAGCCATCACTCCAGCAGGGAGATTTATGGATGCCTGGGGTACTGCTGGGGTTAGCGCTGGGTTCAGGTCCAGAAGTTTGGGGTTCAACTGATGATGTAGGGGCTTGAGGAGTGATGAGGTGGCGCAAGAGGGTGTGTGTGTGTGTGTGTGTGTGTGCAAGACAGAGCCTTTACTACGGCTGAGTATCTGTGTATTTTCCGAAGGAGAAAGGAAGTCAGGGCAGTTGATTTTGGCAAGAGACTGTGCCCTGTGAAATATGCTACCACACACACACACACACACACACGGTGCAGAATTGGGGTTGCTGACAGAATGATACAGCATGGTGCTCCCCTGGGTCCTCAGTAGGATGTTCTGTGGTAATCTCTACACAGGCGTGTGCTGCCATTCAACACACATCCAGCTCCAGCTCCAGCCCTAGCCTCAAGCCTAGCCCCAGCCTAGCCTCCAGTATCTAGCCTCCAGCCTCCAGCCCCATACAAAACTACAAGTAGAACTTTGTATCACTGTTAAGAGATAAGGCACGGCAGACAGGCCACCAGCTGAACAAGACAAGGCGCTAGCTGGTAAACAGACAGCATTTCCAACCAGTTACCATTCTAGAAGACATTGGCTTAATAAGTCGTTTTCCAAAAACGGTCTGACATCATCGTAAGATTTCAACACCCAAGTGCTCTCATTTAAATGATGGTATTTTCTCTATTTCTCTCTCACACTTTCCTCTCTCTCTCTCTCTCTCTCTCTCTCTCTCTCTCTCTCTCTCTCTCTCTCTCTCTCCCTCCCTCCCTCCCTCCCTCCCTCCAAAGATGTGTTATAGCTATTAACAGTACCTGTAGAGACATTGTTAGCACACACTTTCGCTGGCCATTAAAAGCTAGTTAGTTCTGAAAGAGCCCGTATTTCAGGATGATTTGAGTGGCCCGGTGTGACTGGAGAGCTATCAATCTTGCGTGTTCATGGAGAGACAGGAGGCTCACCTGCTCTGGCTGCGTCAGCAGGGCTCCGGGAGAGAAGCCACAGCTACAACAAGGCTACAGGGTCATGTGTGGCTCCAATACTTTCCACCAAATAGGCCGTCATCGTATGAACAGATGAGAATACAATGTATACTTTGGCAGTGCGAGGTACTGTAAATTTTTCCTGTTTTTGAGAGATTTGCGGTTGGGAGACTCTCCGAAATAGGTTTCAGAGATACCTACAAAGGAGACACCTACAGAGGAGATATCTACAGAGGAGATATGTATGGAGGAGATATCTTCCGAAGCAGCTCTGACAGGAACCACAAATCACTCTACATGGAAACGACAGCTTCTTAGGCATCATTACTAATGGACTTGATGGAAATAATCACTGAATCGTGCGTGCGTGAGTTTGTGTGTATGTGCCTGTGTGTGTGTGCAGGCATGAGATGCACCATGAAGGAGGTGAAAGGGATGATGGCTTGGATAGTGTGTGAGTGTGTGTGTGCACTGTGTGTTTGTGTGTGTGTGACGTTGGGAGGGATTGTGCACTCCATGCTGAATGATGAGCACTCTTTACCTTCCCCAAGTGATAAACAGACCAGCTAAGCCCTGGGAGAAAAAAGAATCGTCACTTTCAGCTTGCTGTCAGAAACAAAGCCTTCTCCACGGAGAGGATGAGAGAAAGCTTTGGTGTTTATTGATGGGCGCTTGTCCCAGTTTGGCTGTCAAAGGATTATGCCTCTATTTGATGTCTTATCTCTAGATATGCTGTTCCATCAACCAATCAATGCCAGGCCATGTCATTACCCTGGCCAAACAAGCCACTTTACTACCTTATATCCTACCTTATATACGACTTGGTTAAATCTAGCCATAAATTCTTGGTCCAGATCCCCACTATTTGAGGATGGCTCGTAAGCATGAGCTAGTGGCTGACCTGGCCTGGTGGTGAGGGTCATGGGTCAGGGTTAACGGGTGGCTGGTGTGGCTGGATGACTGGGGGTCAGAGGAGCCCGTCCCTGGGATCTGGACAGCTGTAGAGGTGGAGGGCTGGCTGGATAAGAGCTGGAGGTCTTAAAGCATGTTTCTGGGGTCTGGAGGGCCTTGTGGTCTGGGGAGAGAGGGCTGTGGGGGTTGAGGGCTCTAGGGGAATGGGTTGGGGGTCAGGGGTGTGGGAGAGTGGGGGTGTGCGGGTCGGGGATGGCGGTCGGGGGAGGGTGTGCAGGGCCTGTGGGACATGATGAGGAAACCCAGATGGAGTGTTTCCTGCCTGTCAGAGAGTCGCTGGTGTTCTACAACACCCCGTCATGTCCCTCAGCTCCAGGTTTGACCTGGGATATTCATGAGATGGAAATGAGTGGGAAGGATGTTTCCTCTGTTCAGAGAGTGGTGAATAAATAACTGAAGCCAGCCAGGAGGAATTCAACATCCCGCCCCCTTAACCCACATCCTCCTCTCGATGGAAATGAACAAATACATTAATGAGGGACCTTCGTTTTTAATCAGCTCTTGTTCTGAGTCAAGTAACAATCTCATATCCAAAGTTTTGGGGGTTTGTTTTTTTCAACTGCTCTTGGATGAGTTTTAGATCAGTCTGAACTAAGGTTGTGCACACATACAAGCATGAGCACACACACAAACACACACACACACAGACCGGCTCTGACCTTCAGCACCAGTCAATCATTAATTGATCGTCTGGGTTGGATGGAAGGAAGTCTAGTCTAAATTCAAACACGACTCAAAGCACAGGGCGACCTGAATGTCATCCATTAGATTCCTGTATGAGAACACACACATATGACAGCCCTGTTAAACTGCCTCTTTACATCGCTCACATGTTTCCTCAGAATGTTTTTAATTTCTAGGTCAAGTACCAGAGGACCCACGGTTCTCTGACATTTGAGTGTTTAATGATAAATGCGGGTCTTCTGGAGCGGTAAATGTTTGATGATATGTAAATAAATGAGTCGTTTCTCCTCACCGGAGAGGCTGGCGTGTTTGACTGCACACGTTTATCATTACACGCAATCAACACGGATTCCTCAAGGTGCGCCGGGATGAAATGACAGCGTAAATAATAAGAGAGCGCGTAGCGGGAACGACATTGTGATGGAAATGACAGTGGCTCTCCATCGCTCACCTCCAAGCCTGTTATTACCTGCATTTCATAAACAGCTTGTTTCTCCCGTTTACCTGGTGTGCTACTAAGAAACGTGATAATGAATAACCGAAGACGGGAAATACTTTCCCGAGACAGGATTGAAGTTGGCCTACGCACTGATACAGAACGTTCCGTGGGGCGCATGACCTGCCACATAGGATAGATAGCTTAGGCTACTACACACTGCATAACTTTTCATAGAAGTGTGCTAAACACAGTAGACCAATTTTAGATGGAGCCGAAGTGAAATAATCAGATTTCAGCTCTTCCCATTTTCTAGCAGACATCTCCTGTGTATAATCACAGACAACTATCGATAGTTTAGTCAGTAGCTAGTCTGTGATCGATCGCCAGTAACACATTTTTGTAGAGGGGAACACATTTAACGGAAAATTCCGAACCCTCGATTTCTCATAAGCAAATATAGGATTTGTCAGACACACGAGGAGAGACGTCCAGACACTGATTCTCGTCTCCCGTTTTCATATTCGCTTCAGAGGAACCTGCTACATGTGTTGGTGTTGGCGTTCAATCATTATGGCCAGCGCATTGGTGTCAGATATTGAGTCTCACTGTTTGAAGCGCAGGCAGCATGCCAGGACTGTGGTATTCGTATCCACATGAGACAGAACCTGTCAGAGAGAGCAGGGATTAGGCAGCAAGGCGCCCCGCTGCTTGAACCCCCTGCTCATGCGTTTGAGCGTGTCTGCCTGCCTGCGAGATTGACTACAGCTGTGCTCCCGTCTTCTGAACGGAGGAAGGATCATCTGCTACAGGGTTAGCTCACAGCCTCCACAAACCAGTCAGTTACGTATCTCTCATTTAGCCTCCACAAACCAGGTTAAAATAAAAAAATATATTCCCCATCCCTAACTTAATGTGCTATGTGTGTATACATGTATACTGTAAGTAGAGGAATTTGATGACATTGAGTTGAGGATATTTTGAAGACATAATCCTACATATTACACCATGGCTCAGGAGCACTAAGTCTTTCCATGTTTCTCTCTCTATTTAATCCAAACCTTGACATACAGTAATACGAATATCAAGAGTCAGATAACTATTTACTTATATTTAATACTACTTCTCTATATCTACTCCACAACATCTACTTTGAAGGTTTTTCTGTCCAGGCATTTCTCCCACTACGTGGCGGGGTTCTCTTCTGAAGAGGACGAGCAGGAGAAATGAGAAAAAGTCTGTTTGATGTGTGAGCGTCCCAGAGTTTTGATCTCCTTCCAGTCGATGACGCACGTCTGCCAAGAAAACCATCAGCTTCAGTTCTCCGTCTGCAGGAATATACCCTTCTGCTCTCTCTCCCCCTCTCCTTTCTGCCCTCTCCTCCTCCTCTCCTCCCTCTCCCCCCTCTCCTCTCTCTCTCCCTCACCTTTCCTCTCTCTCCCCCTGTCCTCTCTCCCCCCTCTCCTCTCTCTCCCCCTCTCCTCTCCTCTCTCTCCCCCTCTCCTCTCCGCTCTCTCTCCCCCCTCCCCTCTCCTCTCCTCATCGTCCCCTCCTCGTCCCCTCTCTTTGCGTCGTTTCGCTTTGCCTCCCACTGCCCCTCCCATCCTCTCCCCTCTTCACACTGTTGCCCTCCCCCATCCGTACTGCATAATCAATGGCTCGGTGTGTCTGTATATCTGTTCACTTGCCTGTAGCTTCATCTTCAAACGGAGACTGTTAATGTTTCAAACCAGGGGAGTTTGATGAAAGCGTTAAAACATGATGACACCGACATGAATTATTAAACATGGGGGAGGAGCCCACAACACATAACAGACCAATCATTTGTAATGGGTAAACGATTGGATCCTTTAGAATGTCCCTTAATTGTAGGGCTGATAATGTGCCATTGGTCCTGCTCCTCACGACTGTTTCCTAGTGGTCTCACAGAATTCCTAAGCCCATGTCACTTTAGGACCACAGAGAAGTCCCCTTGGTCTGATGGTGGACTCTATGGGTGGTATTCCAGTCCACCTCCATATGTGTCAGTATGGAGGATGACAGGTGATTAAAGGACTGCACATCTGTCTGTGATGAGCAGGCAGCAGGTCCACCTTCCTCCTCCCTTCTCCCTCATTCCGCCTTCTCCCTCCTCCCTCCTCCCTTTTCCCTCAATCCCATCTTCCTTTCTCCGTATCAACTCCTTCCTGTCCTCCCTGCCTCCTACCTCGTCCTCCCCTCCTCCTTGCCTCCTACCTGTCCTCGCTGCCTCCGTTGGTCCTCCCTGTCAGCTCCCTGCTCTCCCTGCCTCCTCCCTTCCTCCTCCCTGCCTCCCATTCTTGTTAGTGGAGTGATCGGCTCCATGTGCAGCTTTGCTGGTGTATAGTCCCTGACCCAGACCCGGAGGCCCACGCTTCCTCTCGACATCTCTCCTCTCCTACCCCACCTCTCCACCCCTCTCCTCCCCAACCCTCTCATCACCTCTCCTCCTCCCCTCTTCTTTCCTCCTAACCCCTCTCCTCTCTCTGCCTGAGAGTTATGGCCAGCCACCCCCCCCAGGGGGTTATAAAGGCAGACTGGGAGGCCGGGAACCCTCACACACACACACACACACACACAGAGAGCCTCATATACACACACAAAGTCGCACACACCTATCCGAGCCACGACTCTTGTCAGCCTAACACAAATACCCCTCCCAGTAACGGCACTCCAAAGCCCTGCAATCAACATGCTCTCAATCATTCACTAGGAAGCACAATGGCCAGAGTGTGCATTAAGGCCATTTTAAGGCACTCTGATAGCAAAACTAACATTAAGTTCAGCGAAGCTAGGACACTTGACACCACTGGAGCTGAGACCAAGGGCTAATGGTTTCATGGAGGCCAACTGTGAATACTAGAGAAGGATTGAGAGAGGGAAGGAGAGAGAGAGGAGGGGAGTGAGAAGGAGATAGATTTGGGAAGGAGAGAGATTGGGAAGGAGAGCGAGGAGGAGAGAGAGAGAAATTGGGACGGAGAGATGGAGATGATGGAGAGACATTGGGCAAATGTCAAAGAGACAAAGAGAAATAATATGAAAAGAGAGGGAGGAGGAGAGACAGAGAAGGAAAACGAGGAGAGAGAGAGAAGTAGAAAGAGAGGGAAGGAGGGGTCAAAGTGGGTTGAAATAGAAGTTTAATGGTTCTTCCACTGGCAGAGCAAAACTTTGTTTTATAAAGAACGTTCTCATCCTTCCCAGGCCCAGAGAGCCTTCACTTGACAGAGTGTGGAGTCTCCTCTGGGCAGAACCCAGAGCTTTTATGTGATCCTCCTACTCAACTACCAGGGCCTTCCTACAGAGAGATCCCAGAGAACTCATCTCTGACCCACACACTTACAGAAGTGTCCTCCACAACTTAGCCCTCCTACACTCTCCACATACACACATGCACAGCCCACATATATACACTCTCCACATACACACATGCACAGCCCACATATATACACTCTCCACATACACACACACACTCTCAACTAACACACGGTCCACACACACACACACTTCATACACATGCACAGTCTTCATAGATGCACTTTCTACATTCACACACACACACACACACACACACTCTCTCCACACATGCTCCAACCCCCTTTACACACACACACACACACACACATACACACACACAGACACAGGCTCCAAACCCACTCCTCACACACACACACACACACACACTCTTACTCCAACTCTCCACACACCCTCTATACACACTCCTGGGAACCTCCTCCAGGGTGACTCTGTGCTGAGGTCGTCTGGGTACAGGAGTGTACATATTGTGTGCCTGTGTTGTTTGTGCCTCTAAAGCTCAACGGTAATGAATAATGTCATCTGTAAATGGAGATGAACATACTGTGTTTCAGCTTGGCTCAAAACAAAGGAGTGACACATGCAGTCCCAGCCAGCTCACTGACACGATGACAGTGAACTGAGACAAAACAGGACCTCACCACACACCACGGAAAGGACCGGTCGATAGGACCTGAACGGAACCCTGTCACCTGACATTAGCCTGGGAACAAGGGGGTAGACACCATATGCCACCGACGGCATCCAAATCACCGAACCTCCAAACCTGTGGTCAATGTTTGTTCTGGAAGCTGCGAGATAAACAAACAGGACGGAGCTGGTCTGAGGGCTCTAAGAGCTCCAGGTTCTGCGTTCTCCTCTCTGTTCTTTTGAAGGGCAGAACCCATTTCTCCTCATGTTTGTGTTGCAGTCATTCCAGTCACTTAGCCAGACAGGCGTCCTGTCTGTGTTCTCTTCTAAACAGCCGGAACACAGACGTGTGTTAACGTCAGTCGTGCCTGTACAGACTGCTTATCTCCTATCAGTTTGTTTATGGACGTCGTTCCAAGATTTGCCTAGACGGTTTAGATTACTTTAGATAAAAGGCCTCTGTCGTTGAGGTTTCTATGAGGTAGCCTGGTTTATGGGGAGCATTGGAGGTCAGTTGTAGGTGTGTTTCAGAGAAACAGCTGTTGGTGAAATCCTTTAGGGAGACTCTTTATCCAGACCACCAGAATAGCAGACACAGCTGTCCAGGAGGGATGGAGTTCAACTCTGTAATTGATTGGTCTGATCCTCTAGTCAGGTCATTATGATTGGTTCATGCCCCTGGTCAGCAAGCTATGATTGGCTTATGACTCTGGTCAGATAACTGTGATTGGCCCAGGCATCTGGTCAGATAGCTGTGATTGGTCCAGGCATCTAGTCAGCAAGTTTGAGATTGGATTGGCTTCAGTAAATCTAACCTTGATTGCTCCTTGCCTCGGGACAGAGGGTGGATTAGAACCTGATTTAGAACCAGAACCCGGCCTCTGTCTGGTTACTACGGCAACAGGCAGTGTTGGCAGCAGGGCTGGTGACCCAGCGGACACTAAGGGAGGAAGAGTGTGTAGAGTGTGTAGAGTTTACCCAAACCAACATACGGGGAGGGAGGGGGAGTTTGAACCTCAGACCTCTTGGATCTGCAGTCAAATGCTCTAACCACTGAGCTGTACCTATCCCGCACAGGTCCCTGGTACCAGATGCCTTCATCCTGGGGCTGTGAGGTGTTTAATGTAATACCAAGAAGAGTAGAATATGAGATAGCAGAAACCAGTTGAGCCTGTTGAGCATTGGGCTCCAGCCAGCAGACCTCACCATGCAGGTATACAGAGTAGGACTGGCCCACTGGCTGGCTGTCTGCTCTGCTATACCCACCCTCCTCTGGAAAGCACTCCAGTCACTGGAGAGAGCTGAATCTAGTTCTCTCCACCCGGTTTAACTTGGGCATATTATTCCCAACAAAAAATCACATCTGACCATCTCATCTAATTCTTGAATGGGGTTTTCACAAGACCAGAGTTGGTTGAAAAATGGGTTCGCTTTTGTGGGATCCCCAAAACACCTCTGTTTGTGAACCCTCTTACGTAATGCCAGTCATTGTGAGATGAGCTGGTTCAGAAAAGCCTTGCTACTTCCTGTCTTAAATAAAGACGCAAGCCACATCAAGCTTCCACAAAGAGAGACAATGAAACCCCAGTAACATGGGACCACACTGACGGGGGCAGTCATCCATAGAAGCCTTCAAGGTAAAGAGAATAGCCATCAATGCAAACATTCTACTCCCTCTGTGTGTGTGTTTGTGTGTGTGTGTGTTTATGTCTGTCTGTGTCTATTTATGTATGTTTGCCTGTGTGTCTCTCTGTGTGGGTGTGTATGTGTGTGTGTGTGTCTGCCTGTGTGTGTGTGTCAGCATGGCACCTATGTCCGGTGATTGCAACTCTTCCCCCCCCCCCGGACAACCTTTTGAAACAGGGGACAAAGCCTTCACACTGGGAAGCATGGACAGGTGGTGGAGAAGACACAGCAGAGATACCGGATCCCTTTATTATCATTCAGCAGCATACGCCACCAAGAGCAACACTCTCAAAGGACAATATTGAACGTGACTGTTCAGTACTGACAGCAGCTCCTAATATCGAAGGACGTTCATTGCATATAGCTTTTATGTTAAAGAGAATGTCACAGAGAACATAACTAGAGAGAGAGAGTGAAAGAAAGAAATGAAATGAAAAAATGAGTGAGATACAAAGACAGGGACAGTAATAAGATAGGAGCCACAGATTTTAAAATTCCCAAGCGAGGGAAAGGGACAGACAGACAAAGCGGGGGAGAGAGAGAGAGAAAGAAAGAGAGAGAGAGAGGGGGAGAAAGAGAGAGAGAGAAATGATTCACACATGCTCTAGTCTAGGTTCTGCCCTGCTTAAAGTTGTGTCCAGATTGGCATACAAACCATCTCTCTGTGTGGAGGCAGGCTGAGGAGGGCGAGAGGGGGGGGGGGGGGTGTAGGGGGAAAGGGGGAGGATGGGGAGGAGGTGGGGCCCATGTGGGTCTCAAAGCCAGTCATTTGCCATCGTTCACCTCCCATCAATATCAGAGACGATTAATGAGGGAGGGGGGAGAGGGGAGGAGGAGGAAAGGGGAGGGGGTTGTGGCCAGGTGTCGAAGCTGCCACAGAATGGGAATAAAGAGGGCAAGGGCAGTGATCCGCGAGGAATTCCAGCCAAGCGGAGAGCAGGGACGGGGGGAGGCAGGGGGTGAGGGTTTGGGGCAGGGGGGCATAAAATTAGGGCCTGGAGCATAGAATTAGGGCCTAGGTCTGGGGCTAGGGTAGGGGCTAGGATAAGGGCTGTGGCCAGTAATAAGGCTGAGGCTAGGGGCTCAGGGCTAGGGGTTCAGGGCTAGGGTTGGAGCTAGGGTAGGGGCTAGGATAAGGGCTGGGGCCAGTAATGAGGCTGAGGCTCAGAATGGGGGTTGAATGCATGAAGCCTTTGACTGAGAGAGAGACTTTATAAACACAGTGGTGTTCAGACCAAAGACAGGACCTTGTGTCCCGCTCCGGAAAAGCTCCCCTGTCAGGACGACAATGGCAACATGTCATTGCCTTTTTGAGGCGTAAGGGTGTGTTGATGCGGGGTGAGTCCATGAAGTACATGTGCATTTAAATGTGTGTGTGTGTGTGTCATCGGAGCATTTGCACCAAAAGTGGCGAAGCGTGTCGGCATGCAGGGAGAGGGGGGTGGTTGTGTGACCATGCGATGTGGTCATGTGACCCGCGGTTCTCTCAGCCGCGGTGGGGTGTTGGTACGTCGCGCGGGGGGGGGGGGGGGGGGGGGGGGGAGGGGTGGTGGGTGGTCAGGGACGGCTGCATGCCTGCGTCATTGTTGATGCTGGTGAGGGCCTCTCGGCTCAGCACTGACACGCCAACACTGCAAACATCAGCACAGAGCCCAAAACACAAGAGAGGACCAGACAGGAGGACCTTTGTAGCGTGGGTGTTCGCCTGTCTGTCTATCTGTGTGTGTGTTTGTATGTGTGTGTGTAACGAGAAGGGGGGGGCGGGGGGGGGGGGGGGTGGGGGGGGTGCAGTGCATCTTGTGACATCACATGCCACTCTGGCACAGAGGGGACCCCTCTGAGGACTTATTGTGAAACGAGCTGGACAGTTCACCACTAGACAGACGGATGGACGTCCACACTTAAACCCTGTAACGGTTGTAAGGCAGAACTAAAATAGCTTACAAATCTGGAAGGGGTTTCTTTCTAAACTCGTGAAAAGAGTTCAATTGCAAGAGACGGTCAGAGACTGCTGCACTTTGACAGAGGAGCATAAACACAATTATGAAGTTCCAAACACACAACTACACACACACACACACACTCTAAGCAAACACACACACACAGGGTTGAGCCTCAGTGGAAGCCAGCCTGCTGATTTCTCCTGGGACGAGAGCTCGTGTTGGTGGGTAGAGGGGTCGTCTCCTGGACTCATACCTCGGGCTGATTAGGCAAAATAAACAGCCCTCCTGAAATACCCTGCGACAGCTGGTCTCTCGGAACACAGAGGGAAACACGTTCGGGAAAAAAACAAAGGCACCTTTGAATTTCAAAACATTTTCATTTGTATGGGTTAGATGGGGCTTTGAGAGGAGAGGAGAGGAGGAGAGCCAAGCAGAATGGAGCGGAGGAGAGCAGAGCAGAGCAGGGCAGAGGACAGGACAGAAGAGAGGAGCACCTCTCTGTGCCTGCTGACCTGTGTGAGTGTCGGAGGCTGCTCGGTATAAGCTGTCCCAGCCGGCACTCTCACATGGAGGCTAAAAGGTTAATTGAGTCTCGATGCTGCGCCTTCCTCTGTGTAATCTACTGTGATTAATGCAGGGAGGTTCCTGTCACTCTCGTTTACTGAGCGCCCACATCGCTAGCAATATATGTCCACGCAGAACTGTACGCGCTCCACGCCGACAATGGGGACAACAACCACTCTGACCCACTTAAGTCCAAAGATGTTGATTTCAAAGGCCGAGCTTTCGGGTGACGTTTAACCGCTATGAAGAGAGACAGGGTGAATCCTAGCTTCCAGCGCTGGCAGAGAGCGGCGTGTGCTGTGTGGGACAGACATGTTCATCGTCCTGATTTGCTGCTCTCTGCGAGTGGACGAGGAGGGTGGCGGGGCGGTAACTAGAGCCAGGGTGGCTTGTTAGTGGAGGGTTCTGTGAGGGAGGGGGGGGGGGGGACCGCACCTGTCAAGGTCCCGTCGTCTTCACGTGCGTTCACACGTCAGAGGTCCGAGAGTGGAAACTGGCGGCGCGCGCAGCGCTCGGCTCAGTCAAAACGGGCTACTGGCTGATAATGGGATTTTTGAAGGGGTGAGCATCTCAAGTCGCCCCCTTCAGACTTCCTACCTGTCTGTCTGTCTGCGTGCCTGGCTATCTGTCTGCCTGTCTTCCTGATTGTCTGCTTGCTTGTCTGTCTGTTCAGTAGAGAAGCTACACCTCGTCTACATTTCAGGTATCACCCAGGAGACAGGGCAACCAGTTCCAGTTTTTTTCACAAAGGAGTGAGTAAACCACGTCTGAAACCTCATTCATTCTGTCACAGCCTGAGATAATGCAAGGCATTGGACCTCCCGGTAGCTATGAATGCTATAGCAGCTACAGTACAATCTCTGGTGGACGGTTCTAGACAGTTTTTCCGGAGCCTTCTTTGATGATATGGATGGCCAGATTTCCCTGGCGGCATGCTTCCACAGCTTATCTCTGCGGGAGTGTGTGTGTGTGTGTGTGCATTCATTTACCAGTGTATTCACCCTACTGAGACGTGAGCCTGCATGCCAAAGAGGGTTTCTTCCAGCCCATATCAGTGACCTTGTGTTTGCACGTGCGTGTGTGTCTGTGTGCGTTTGTGTGTGTGTGAGCATGTGTGTGTGTGTTTTCATGTGTCTGTGTGCGAGTGTGTGCGCACATGCCTGTGTGCGTACGTGTGTGTGAAAATGTGTGTGTGTGTATCAGACACACTGCATGCTGCATGCACGCGCGCTGGCCAGGTCAGGTGCGAGGTTTTCCCGCCTGTTGTCGTCCTGTGGGGTGTGTCCTGCAGGGTGTGTGTGCAGGGTGTGTGTGCAGGGTGTGTGTGCAGGGTGTGTGTGCTAGCACGGGGGATTGTAGTGCTGACTGTGGATGTGTCAGACGCGTGCAGGTGGTCTCTGTCACAGCTCTGGAGCTGAGTAAAACCAACTGGAGTACACACCATTTACCCCATTGTACCTTTAACCTCTGCACATAGCACCCCAGAGAGTGTGAGAGGGAGAGAGAGAGAGAGAGGGAGAGAGAGAGAGAGAGAGAGAGAGAGAGAGAGAGAGAGAGAGAGAGAGAGAGAGAGAGAGAGAGAGAGAGAGAAAAAGAGAGGAGAGGAGAGATGGAAAGAGAAAGGCAATAAGACATAGTGAAGGAGAGAAAGACACCAAAAGAGAGAGATAGAAAGACAGAAAGCGAGAGAGACGGATAGAAAGAGAGAACGAGAGAAAGAGAGTGACATTGCAAGAGTGTGAGAAGGACAAAGGCAGGCATAATTCAGATCTTCTTTAATATCTCTTCTTTAGGAAATAGATTTTAATATTGTCAACTTATTCCTAGGAAGGTTACAGGGTTCTCTTATTGTGACTTCCACTTCAATCAAAGGAGATTTACTGTACGCAATGCATCCAATCTAATTACTCTTTTTAATCCTCACTCTTTTATAAAGAAGGATCATTTGGTGTTTTAACAAGGTTTTCTCGGGCTATGGTTCTGAACTAATTAATGGTTGCGTGGTTGCTCTCAACTGCAATACACTTGTTATTTATGAGGGCAAATTAATTTTCTAAAATCTCATTTTCAGATTTATGACTCATAGTCAGTGGTCTAGCTGGTATTGAAAGTAATACATACAGGCTTAAGCATATTTAGATTTTATACAAACACAAGGCAAGCATAACAACTAATTGATAAGGTGTTCTCTCTGCCAGAAATGAAGGACTGTTGAAGGTCCAGAAGCTTCTATGAGTAAATTAAATTAACATTTGACAGTACATTCATCCTTTAAACCGGTTATGTACACTTCTATATCTGTACTGCGAAAGTGGAATGGAGAGAGAGGATGGAGAGAGGGTGGAGAGGGGATGGAGAGAGAGGATGGAGAGAGGGTGGAGAGGGAATGGAGAGAGAGGATGTAGAAAGGGTGGAGAGGGGATGGAGAGAGAGGATGGAGAGAGGGTGGAGAGGGAATGGAGAGAGAGGATGTAGAAAGGGTGGAGAGGGGATGGAGAGAGAGGATGGAGAGATGGTGGAGAGGGGATGGAGAGAGAGGATGGAGAGAGGGTGGAGAGGGAATGGAGAGAGAGGATGGAGAGATGGTGGAGAGGGGATGGAGAGAGAGGATGGAGAGATGGTGGAGAGGGGATGGAGAGAGAGGATGGAGAGATGGTGGAGAGGGGATGGAGGGAGCTGCAGAGAGCATCATGGGGTCTGGTCTGGCCCTGGGGGGAGGGCAGAGGTGAAGGCAGGATGGTGGGCGGTAATTAATTTACTGCTAGATTACACTGGATAACACCCATATCATTACAAAATTAGGCTGACAGTGGTCTTGGTGCAGAAGCTCTGTGGAGTGTGTCAGGCGGTGTGTGTGTGTGTGTCAGCCAGTGTGTGTGTGTACCCACACAATGAGGAGTGTTGTAGCCCAGGGGACTTGTATGAGAGGGAAATGATGGTTAATTACACACTAACAGATGTACACATGGGCAAGCGGCCTATTGAATAAATCATGGGAACAAATAGTGGGTAGAAACTCCATGATCCCCCGGCTGGTGGTGTTGCCACGTTGACTACAGCATGGACAGAAATACACGAGCTTCCCATGTCAATCATATTTCTACATGAGTGACCAAACTTATAATGACACTATATAATGAAAATGAAGTTACCTTTCAAAGCCTGTATCCATACAAATAGCAGTATCTAACTACATGTAACCATACAGTTCTCTGTCTTTAAATCTCTATGTAAAGGAGGGAGCGAGTGTTGTAGGCTGATGGTTAATGCGAGCCAGCTGTTGGAACTGCCACAGTAATCATTATTTGCTTGTGACTAAGGCTAGATAGCTATAGGCTAGACAACACACATGTATGTGAGTAGCTAATGGTTAGTGCTAATCGATAATGCTACAGGTTAATGTTAATTGTAAAACTTTTTGCAACAGTTTTGTTCAAACAGGAAAGTACTACAATTGATTAAAAGTGATGAAATCACGGTAGTAACTTAATCAATCCTTGTGTAAAATTACCAGGAAGAAAATATATATAGTAGGTTTTGTTTAACTGTGTATAATGATTTAAACAAAATCACTACCCTAACCCTGATAAGAGGAGTATTGTGGCATATAGTCCCAAGCCCAGGGGCTCAGTCAGGAGGGGCACAGTAGGGGAGGACGTGGGCACTCGGGAGTATTTGCTTGTGATGAAAAGTGGCGGCCGGCAGACTGCTCTGGCACATCATGGACGACGACAGATCCCGTCATCCCAGAGACGACTAATGTGCTCAAGACAAGCCTCTGGGAGGAAAAGTTTATCAACTGCTGTGCATTCCCCCCCCCCCCTCTCTCTCTCTCTCTCTCTCTCTCTCTCTCTCTCTCTCTCTCTCTCTCTCTCTCTATCTCTATCGCCTTCCTTCCCTCTCTCTCTTTCTTTCTTTCCCTCTCTCTCTCTCTCTCTCTCTCTCTCTCTCTCCTCTCTCTCTCTCTCTCTCTCTCTCTCTCTCTCTCTCTCTCTCTCTCTCTCTCTCTCTATCGCCTTCCTTCCCTCTCTCTCTCTCTCTCTCTCTCTCTCTCTCTTCTCTCTCTCTCTCTCTCTCTCTCTCTCTCTCTCTCTCTCTTTCTTTCTTTCCCTCTCTCTCTCTCTCTCTCTCTCTGTCTCTCTCTCTCTCTCTCTCTCTCTCTCTCTAGGCCTTTTGATTTTCATCAAAATGCAAAATGCTTGACCATTCCACAGGCGTTCCCTCTCCCTGTTCAAACTTTCAGTTGCCCCTTTTGTCCAGTTAATACCTTCATGTCTTTCACAGGCCCCTCACCCCCTCTCTCTCCCATCCCCTCCCCTCCACCCTCCCCCCCCCCCCCACCCCCACCCAGACAAGCCCTACTCCTCATTATATAGCAGGCTTCCACTCTAGTTCCCAAGATTAGGCAAATGAGGTCCAGAGCACTGTCTATGGACCCCAGACCCATCTGGAATCTTTTCAACCCGAGTCTGACCAACGAAGAAGCAAGAGAGCAGAACGGAAAATGATTTTATGGATTGTCTCGTACACTGCCACTTTCATAACTGTGTTTCAGTCTCTTAAAGAGCGAGCTTTAGATACCATCTAGTCTACTTCAATAGGTGTCCAGTGGAGTTGAAATTCCCACACACATGCATTCCTGCAGATAACAAAAGGATATTATTGAGCGCTCAAGCAAATCCTCGACGAAGGAATGGAAGCTCTTGAACAAAAAACAAATCTCAAATAGGCTCAAACACTCACAGGGAAGACAATGAGAGTTAAATCTGTTGCTTCCTCACTGTTCAAGGAGAACAGTGAGTCTCTCCAACATGGGCTATTGCTGTGATTACTTGTGGCCCTCAGGTTGCAGTAAAGGACTATGACTGGGGCCCAGTTCAAGGCGTAAACCTTGTTCTAATTACATCTTTCTGCAGGGCTGTGGATAACAGCACAATCACTTCATTGACCAGGAGCTCCGGGCCAGGGCAGGTAGGGAGTGATTGGTCGCCTCGACGTCCCTGGGTGTCAACCCACTTGCTCCCCAAGCGGCCCCGATAGAGGAGACTTGTGCAGGCTTGACTAGCGGGGGAGGGAGGAATGGGGTCTTAGATAAAACACTGTCATCATGAGTTATTTGGTTTGTCTCCCTGAGGGGCCTAGCCCTTTATGGTTTGTTGTGGTAGAACCTCCTGAATCTGCCCCTCCCCCCCCAGCATCCAATCGGTCCTGTCACAGCAGTCAGCTGATGGGGGGGTCAGGGGGATCAGGGGTAAAGCTCATGAGTCACCTCCTCTCTGGCCAGAGGCAGTGTGGCTGGTGCAGATATAGAGGGAGAGAAGGAGGGAGGTACAGGAAGTATCTCTTAACCCCCGATGCAGCACATGAATTCCAAAATTCCCAAAATAATTGAGAGAGAAAGTGAGACAGAGAGAGCGAAAAGGAGATGAGAGAGAGAAATTGAAAGAATGGAAAAGAGATCGATGCAGAGAAGTGTGTGGAGCAGCACTGTGGTGATGTGTAACATACGTGCTCACAAGGGATTTGGCCCGGCGCTGCCCCATGCAGTCATGTGTGGGAGAACCCCCTGAAGACTGACTCTCACACAGCAGACCATCCCACTACATCTATCATCTCAGATTTAAAAATCATTATAAGACGCCCTACTATCTGTGTCCTATTACACAAACACTCGTCTCTGCTTAGGAGAACCTTCCTTCTCACGTTCCCACAGGGTTCCTCCTCTCATTAAGGGAGAGGAGAGGGAGAGGGAGAGCTGAGGAGAGGAAAGGAGAGGGAAGGAGAGGAGAGGGAGAGTGGAGATGGAGCGGGAGAGGGAAGGAAAGGAAAGGAGAGGATAGGTAAGGTGAGGAGAATAAAATAGGAGAATAGAGTAGAGAAGAGAAGAGGGAGACTAAGCGTCTCTGCCCTCCTGTGTAATTCTACCTCCTTGACACTTGCTCTCCCCTCACTGTGAGTCTCACTTCAGTGTGAGCTATGCTAGATAAATAACTTAAGATAAAATAACAACATCTCTTCCGGCCTTGCGTGGATGAGCTTACAGGCTTTGTCTTCCATCATGGGATATGTGTGTGTGGAGACAGGTGTGTGTGTGTGTGTGTGTATGTGTGTTTCTGTGTATGTGTGTATGTGCGTGTGAAGAAGTAAGCGTGAAGACAGGAGGGAGAGTAGGGAGATCAAGAGATGGAGGATAAGTGATGTGTGGACACACAAACACATCCGATAAATCCGCCCACTCTGTTTACGCTGAGGGAGTTTATGTTTATGTCACAATTTATCTTTAAAACGTGATTTCACACAAGCTGAATCTGTCCTACAAACCCGCATGCAGGGGGTTGAGGGAGGGGGAGAGGGTTGTGGAGGGTGGGGGAGGTCGGGGGGGGTGGTGAGGGGAGGTTCTGCGACTGTTAAACAGGCGGGCCCATAACTATTCATCATCGGCTGTTATTGGTCAGATCTGGGCTGGAAGGCAGCCAGGACTGCACTTTGAGAGGAGAGAGGACACCTTTGCCTTTTAAACAGGCATAAATCCCCATGATAGGACTTAAATGCTTTCATTCTGTGGATACAGACTATTATGCCACATGAAGTGTAAAAAGAGGGGAAAAGAGGATCGCCACAGCACTCAGCCTCCATGCAGTCAATATTAGACTAAATGTGTGGAACTGTTTGGCAGGCCAGACCCTGGATATACAGCACTTTAGTCTCGAGTCTGCTCTGTTCATTTACTAAATATGTCAGCCCTGTCATAAACCTCTACAATAAAAAAAGCCAACCAGATTATGACCACTTTGTGTGTGTTTTGGGTCCTGTCTGTTTAAGCACATCATATTCATAAACTCCCACCTGCTTTTCAAAAGAACAGATGTGTGTGTGAGTGTGTGTGGGTGTGTGTGTGTGAGTGGGTATGTGTGTGGGTATGTGTGCGTTGTCATCTACTGTCGCCTCACATATTCATGCATTCATTCGACATCACACAAACTTGCACACAAACACTGCAGCCAGCAGAGACATCTGCATCAGCATTCTCCCAACGGCTGCCAGCTTTAGTCAAAGAGGAGAAAGAACAAAGAGGTAGAGGATGTACCAAACACTGGCCCCTCTGGAGAGAGAGAGGTAGAGAGAGGTAGAGCAACACTGGCACCTCACTGGAGAGAGAGAGAGAGAGAGAGAGAGAGCGAGAGAGAGAGAGAGAGAGAGAGAGAGAGAGAGAGAGAGAGAGAGAGAGAGAGAGAGAGAGTGAGAGAGAGAGAGAGAGAGAGAGAGGGAGCGAGGCAACAGCAGGGTCCCTCTCTCTGCCAAGGGCCTGGTTCTACCCCCCTGGGCCCAGGATACTGTCCCCACCACACCGCAGCCCTGCTTCTATCTCCTGTGAACCAGGATAAACACTCACCACGGACCACAGAGCAGGCGGAAGCGTTTGACCCCACACTGTGTCATAAACACACGCATGCATGCACGCACGTGCGCACACATACGCAGGTACTGTACACACACACACACACACTGTAAAGACACACGCGCATTCACACGCACACATAGACTGTACAAACACACACAGAAGCAGAGATACTGTACACACACACAGTCTCCCTCTTCTTCCTTTCCACATCCCCGACAGTACCTCGCTGTTAGACATCCCAGTGAAGAGATAGGTCAACAGCCACTCAAGACTCCCAGCGACTGAACACACCAGTCATGTCTTCCCTCCTCCCTAAGCAGCCAGACACAGTAGCTGTTTGTATCGTATACAGAGGATATACAGTGCCGCCATCTATAACTCACCAGTCTGAACTCCTCCCTGGGGCGTCCTCTCAGACAAACAACAACAGCATATCAGTTCACCTCTACATAACAAACAGGTCATTTATCTGTGTGTGGGTGTTTTTCCTGAGTGGCCATTGAGCAGAGCTCTTTGAGAGGCTGGGTGAGAGGGGTGGAGAGGACGACTGCTTATCTAGATGAGACCCGTGTCTGTCAGGTGTGGATGTGGCACGCATCAGGTGTGGATGTGGCACGCGACAGGTGTGGATGTGGCACGCATCAGGTGTGGATGTGGCACGCGTCAGGTGTGGATGAGGCACGCGACAGGTGTGGATGTGGCACGCGTCAGGTGTGGATGTGGCACGCGTCAGGTGTGGATGTGGCACGCGACAGGTGTGGATGTGGCACGCGACAGGTGTGGATGTGGCACGCGACAGGTGTGGATGTGGCACGCGTCAGGTGTGGATGTGGCACGCGTCAGGTGTGGATGTGGCACGCGACAGGTGTGGATGTGGCACGCGACAGGTGTGGATGTGGCACGCGTCAGGTGTGGATGTGGCAGGGTCAGGGTGACACGTCATCCACGGGGGTGACTAAATACACTGTCTGCCTGTCTGTCTAAGGTCTGTCTGCCAGTCTGCCTTACTGCCTGTCTGTCTGTCTGCTTATCTGCCTGCCTGCCTGCCTGCCTGCCTGCCTGCCTGCCTGTCTGTCAGTCTGCCTTCCAGCCTGCCTGCCTGCCTGTCTGTCTGTCTGCCTTCCTGTCTGTCTCTCTGTCTGCCTTCCTCTCTGTCTATCTGTCTGTCTGTCTATCTGTCTATCTGTCTGTCTGTCTATCTGTCTATCTGCATGTCTGTCCATTTCTGTATCCGTCTGTCGCTCCCTTCCTCAATCCCTCCATCATTCTGTCTTCTCCGGCAGCGCTCCGGCTCAGGGCAGGATAAAGAAGCCTGTCCCCATTGATGAAAGCAGTAGGAGATGAAATACCCACAGTCGATTACTGAGGATATTATATCTCCTACTGCTCTCATCAAACAAGAACATTGTGAAAGACTGTCTGTGTTTGTGTGTGCATGCAAAGGTGAATGAGTGTTTGTGTGTTTGGGTCCAGCAGCCCAGGATAGTACAAAGTGATCATTCTGTACAGCAGCGTTAATCCCCCGCCTACATTAAAGCACAGGCGACATGAAAGCGGCTCATCTCTGGAGAAGCGGGCCAGCGTTCTGTATGTGAGCCTGCCCCCCAGACACATCCCTCTGTAGGGTGGAGAACATGGAGAACTTAGGGAACATGATGGAGAACACACAAACTGGGAATTCTAGAGCTTTCTTTCTGGGAATCCTTGTGGGTTCTTTTGGGCCTGAGGAAATGCATACCCCATATTTGGTCCTGCTCACCACTCTCTATCTCGGTCTCTCATTTTCTCTTTCTCTCCTTCTCTCCCTCTCCTTCTCTCTCTCTCCTGCTCTCTCTCTCTCTCCTGCTCCCTCTCTCTCTCTCACATTCCTCCATCCTCCTCATCTCCACTAGATAAGTAGAGCAGTAGAACATGTTGGTGCTGTATTCCAGGCCAGTAGGCCAGAGTGCACCAGCTTGGTCTACAGGACACACACACCTCTAGGACACACACACACCTATAAGACACACACACACACCTCTGGGACACACACACACACCTGCCAAACACACAAACACACCTCCCCAACACACACATACAGCTCCCAAACACACACACACCCCTCAAGGACACACACACATACCCCTTCCGAACATACCCACACCTCCAGAACCGACATCCAGACCAGGACATAGCAACACACACACACACACACACACACACACATCCAGGACACAGCAACACACACACCTCTCAGGAACACCACTACTGTCCTTTATTTTAATCCAACATCTACACCAGTAAAACAGTGTTTTGAATTAAACTAGAATCCCAACCAGATATCTAAACATGCAGGTCACGGAGAGGTGATTATCCCAGGAGATGATGAGGAATCACTCCTAACTTCCTCTAATGATGGTGATGACACTGCAAACCCTGCATCTGTTTACAGTAACCAGTAATGACCTCACACCCCTGTTGAACTGTGTCCCCAGGAAGTGCACCAGCACACTGCTGACCTTCTCTCTTCGCTCTGTTGATCTTCCTCCTCTCTCTCTCTCTCTCTCTCTCTCTCTCTCTCTCTCTCTCTCTCTCTCTCTCTCTCTCTCTCTCTCTCTCTCTCTCTCTCTCTGTCTCTCTCTCTTTCTCTCTCTCTGCCTATGCTCTCCATCCTCTTTCTGCCTCCTCTCACCTTCTACCTCCCCTCCCTGTCTCCCTCTCTTTCTCCCTCCTCTTTATATCTCCCTCCTCTTCATCTCATTCCCCCTCTTTCCCTCTCCTTCCCCTCTCCCTGTCGTACGACTCTTCCTCTCTCTCCATCTTCTCTCTCTCTCTCCCTCACCTCTCTCTCCCTTCTCCGTCTCCATCTCCCTCTCTCTCTCTCTCTCTCTCTCGCTCTCTCTCTCTCTCTCTCTCTCTCTCTCTCTGTCTCTCTCTCTCTCTCTCCCTCCCTCCCCCTCTCCACTGGGAGTCATTATGGACTAGAGGGAGCCGTTCCAGCCAGCCTTCCATTCTAGACGCTGACTGCTCCATTCTTAATGAGTGGATGACAAGAAATTTAACCCCACACCTACTTAGGACCTCCATCCCTCCCTCCCACACACACACACACACACACAACTCACACAGACACCACACACACTCACACACACGCAGAAATGCACACAAGTCCAATATTGTGGGTCTGTGCAAGGCATTGTGCTGTCAAGCTTGACATGAAGAATGAGCATTATTAAATGCAGTGCTGACAGTGCAGTCAGATACATTACAAACACAGTCTTGCTCTCCAAAAATAATATTTGATTATTGTTTGGACTGAGAAAAACCTAGTTCCCAGAACTGGGTGTAATAGAGGACTGGGAGCGGAGTAGCTCCAGCTGAAAATGGGCAACTCCTTACCTACTGAGACGGAGAGAGAGAGAGATGGAGAGAGGGAGAAGGAAGGATAGAGAAAAAGAGAGCGAGAGAGAGAGAGAGAGAGGGGGGGGGACTAGGGAGGCACAGAAACACAAAGATCGCAGGCGGGACATGATATGTGGAGGAGGAGAGAGAGAGGAAGCAAGAGAAAGAGAGGGAGAACAAGAGAGATCAGGAAAAGGAGAGAGAGGTCATGAGCAGTGTGGAGGTGCAGTATACGCTCTGAAAGGTAACCGATGGATGCTACAAGGGAGAGAGAGTCATGGCAGGCTGGTTCTCTCAGCTCACAAGCGCAGCGCGTCACCTCCCAGTCACACACACACACAATGGCGTGTTTACGCGAGTCCCTCCATGCACACCACCTTCCTTAAAGATCCCGGGGACTGTGGCCTGACCCCCCCACCCCCACGCCCACATGCACAGGATACATGAAAGACATACAAAGGCGCAATTATCAACAGTGATGGCTTACCAAGGAGAAACCTTGGAAGAGAGAGACAGAGAGAGAGGGATAGTGAAAACTCCTGTGGTTTCATTAAACTGCCAAAAGTGTGGAGCACACACACACACACACAAAACACACACATACAAGCAGACAGATACAAACACCAACACGAAAAAACGCAAAGACACGCAAACGAGGACAGAGTCATTGAGGTGGGCAGAGAGACATCAGGCAACCTTCTTATCCTCCCGGGCTGTGGAGCTTCAACGTCAGCGAAGCCCTACGCAAAGGTGACTGGGACCCGTTGCTATAGCAACCCGGCACCGCACTGATTTAGTCAGTAATTAGGCGTTAAACTGATCTGACACAGAAAAAGAGACTGATGGTGAAACTGTGGTAGAGGGGGAGGTGGAGGAAGGAGGAGCGGACAAAAGGAGGAGGAGGAAGGAGGTGGAAAGAAGGGGGGGGGGGAAATGATGATGAGAAAAGCAGGAGAAAGGGAAAAGGGAAAGGATGCAGAAAAGGAGGCAGAGGGCAGGGGAGAACAAAGAGGAGGTTAGACTGTAGGAGGTAGGATGTAGAAGGTAGAGGTAGGAGGTAGGAGGTAGGAGGTAGGAGATAGGAGATAGAAGGTAGAAGCTAGGAGGTAGAAGGTAGGAAGGTATCTAGGAGGTAGGAAGGTATCTAGGAGGTAGGAGGTAGGAAGGTATCTAGGAGGTAGGATGTAAGAGATATAAGGTAGGTGGTAGAAGGTTAGAGGTAGAAGGTTGGAATTAGGAGATAGGAGCTTTGAGGTAGGAGGTAGAAGGTAGGAGGTAGGAGATAGGATGTGGAAGGTAAGAAGTAGGAGGTAGACAAAGGAGGTACCTCTACACTAAAGCAAGCCCTACAGAAAGCTGATAGGGCCTATAGTGCTGCATGGGCTTTTAACTAGTTTAGACGGCACAATAGCAGATTCAAAACAAGTTTAAGACTTCTGCATCAGACAAACAAGCTTCCATGAGAGCAGAAAGAACACCACCATTCAGAGGCCACAAAAGGACAGCCTTCACACGGCTCCCCGACTCTATGCAGAGTCAGTGGGGTATGCATGACAGACTCATGGAAAGAGGATGAAAACACAGCTGAGGGTCTGTCAGTGTTTTGGCTTCTAACAGGGAGCAGGACCCCTCATGCACCATTCATCCTCTCTGCAGGGGGGAAACTAGTGCTGCTCCGAACCACAGCCATCCTCAGTGGGTTGCTATGGACCAGAATACTCATCGAACCCCATAAGCCGAAGAAGAAGAAAGATGAGTTTGGGAGTGGTGAGACACAGGCTGCTTTGTGAAGGATTTCTGAACAGGCTGTAAGATACGCTTCCTCTGTCCCAGTGTTTCTCTTATGGACAGGTTTGGTCGATGGACTGGACGTGGTCTGCATCAGATATCACGTGAGTGTAAGTGAGTGTGTGTGTGCGTGTGTGTGTGTGTGTGAGTGTGTGTGTGTGTGAGTGTAAGTGAGTGTGTGTGTGTGTGTGTGTGTGTCCCAGCCCAGGCAGCCAACCGAAACGTACACACACAAGCCAACCACTGTCCCAGGGGGCATCACCAGGGGTTATTGTCCTATTTCCTTTTCCTGCCCCAAACGTTTTTGTTTTTTATTGACATAAACCCACCCATACACCCATAAAAGAAACATGCGGTCCTCATACACACTAAAGATTAGGAACCAGCCCGGCGTACGTAATCAGATTCCCAGCGTGTTTCGAGCATCTATTGATCAGTCCCTTGTGTTCTGCTCTGGGCTGCCCCAGAGGGCTGTGTCATCCAGCAGGAATGCTTTATTTCCCTGGAGGGGGAAGATGTAAACAGTGACACACAGGGCTGGTAAATAATGCATGCTGACTAAATGCAACCACGGGGGTGCTCGTGATTGAAGGGCCCCACACCTTTCCCAGAGACGTCTGGCAGCCTCGCTGGCGTGTCCCAAACCCCAGGAGGGGACGAGGGGTGAGGCCCTCCCCTGCTTCTCCAGGGGGGTGGAGGGATGAAGGGGGGCCGGAAGGGCTGGCAGACTGGAAGGTTGGAGGTTTGGAGGGAGAGAGGGTGCGTGGATTGGAGGAATGGATGGAGCGATGGATGGTGGGAGGGTTTTAGGGTTGAAGGTTTGGAAGGAATGAGGGATGGAGGTTTGGAGAGAGGGATAGAGGGATTTTTCCTCTGGGAGATTTATTTTTCCCTATAGCTCTCGCGTATCTAAAGCTCTTTCTGATCCTACAGTCATGCTAAAGCTCCATAAGCTATCCTTCTCTGGTGCTCCAGGGCAGGAAGACGTCTTCTGACAGCACATTAACCGCCTCGTCAAGGCCTCCTCTCATGCTCTACACACTCCTCTCTTCCTCCACAACAGCCTCTCCTCCTCCACATCCTCCTAGCCTTCTCACCCCCATTTCCTCTCCTCCTTGCGGCCCTCAGCGCCCACATCTGCTCCCTCCCGCCTGGTCGCCTGACCATGCGCAGCCCCTGAACTTGCACACGTGTTGCCCCAGAGCCACAGGCACAACCGTGGCTCCCTGACAGGTGTGATAAAGCCCTCGAATCGCTAGGCACCGATGAGGTCCTAGCAGGAAAAGTGACAGGTAAATGTGTTATTCAGGAGTGGCGTTTCGACCGCCTCTGCAGATCCCCCTATTTATATTTAGCATTAGCGTGTGTGTGTGTGTGTGTGGGGGGGGGGGGGGGCACAGATGGTGGGAGAGGGGGAGGACAATGGAGAGTGAAAAAGGGGAGGAGGAAAAGAAGGGTGGAGGTCTGTGTTTTCGTTGAGGAGGCTTAGGAGGAGAGGAGGACGACAATGGGGGAGGAAAGATGGAGGCCAGCGTGTTGTTTCAAAGTGCACAGCCTTGTGTTCGGAGAGGAGGACTTTCAGAAGAGCCCTCCAGCTACCCAACATGGAGTGGGAGCCACCATAATAGATTCACACACTTCTTTTGTCCAGTGGGAGGATTAGAAGATGCGATTCTCCAGATTTGCTGTGCATGAACACACTTGGAGTGGGTAAATACTTCCCCCTCCCCAACACTCTCTCTCTCGATCTCGAGTTCAAGAGCATTCACTCTCTGAAGAGAGCCCGCCTCAGAAAATGAATTTCAACTGGAGAGCCAATTACTCATCAATTAGCTTGGTCAGCGTTATTGTTTACGCAAACGTTTCTCAGCTGCGCCATGTTACAAGCTCCCGCCCCTCAGACTTCACAGCGTGAGGAGAGGCTTCCGGAAGGATACCCCCGCAGGTGATGCAGACACCTGAGCTTCTGAACATAACACCTACTCCAGGTGAAATGGGGATGGTGGAAGGGAGAGGAGAAGTGGGGGAGGGCAGGGAGGGCTGGTGTGTGAGGTAGGATTACCAACATGTTCAGACATTAGAGTGCCCTCGTGTCAACGATCCTTGAGGACGCAAACCACAAACCAGCGCGACACTTCACTCCAAACCCACCTCGCACCGTAAAACCCTTCCAGCCCGGTCTAACCAGGTGTGGGTGCGTGTGTGTCTGTGCGTGTGTGTGTGTGTGTGTGTGTGACGCTAAGAAGACCCAAACAAGTGGCGACTGGGACAGACAGCAGAGAGGGAGTTTGGTGAACAGGATGTCGGTTTAAAGGGCAACTCTGGGCTGAGCCGGTGTTCGCACCTCATCTACCCTAATCCTGCTGCACGCCTCTGATTTCCATGCTAATACCATAATACCAAGAGCCTTGTTGAGGAACCCTGCAGGGCTGAGTCAGTCACAGAAGAGGAGAGAGAAGAAAAGGAGAGAGAGGGAAGAACAGAGAGAGAGGGTGGGGGAGAAAGAGAGAGAGAATGAGAGAGAGGGTGGGGGAGAAAGAGAGAGAGAATGAGAGAGAGGGTGGGGGAGAAAGAGAGAGAGAGAGAATGAGAGAGAGGGTGGGAGAGGAAGAGAGAGAGAGAGAATGAGAGAGAGGGTGGGAGAGGAAGAGAGAGAGAATGAGAGAGAGGGTGGGAGAGGAAGAGAGAGAGAATGAGAGAGGGTGGGAGAGGAAGAGAGAGAGAGAGAGAGAGAATGAGAGAGAGGGTGGGAGAGGAAGAGAGAGAGAGACAGAATGAGAGAGAGGGTGGGAGAGGAAGAGAGAGAGAGAGAATGAGAGAGAGGGTGGGAGAGGAAGAGAGAGAGAATGAGAGAGAGGGTGGGGGAGAAAGAGAGAGAGAGAATGAGAGAGAGGGTGGGAGAGGAAGAGAGAGAGAGAGAATGAGAGAGAGGGTGGGAGAGGAAGAGAGAGAGAGAGAATGAGAGAGAGGGTGGGGGAGGAAGAGAGAGAGAGAGAATGAGAGAGAGGGTGGGAGAGGAAGAGAGAGAGAATGAGAGAGGGTGGGGGAGAAAGAGAGAGAGAGAGAATGAGAGAGAGGGTGGGAGAGGAAGAGAGAGAGAGAGAATGAGAGAGAGGGTGGGAGAGGAAGAGAGAGAGAGGGTGGGAGAGGAAGAGAGAGAGAGAATGAAAGAGAGGGTGGGAGAGGAAGAGAGAGAGAGAGAGAATGAGAGAGAGAGAGGGTGGGAGAGGAGGAGAGAGAGAACGAGAGAGAGAGGGTGGGAGGGAGGGAGAGGAAGAGGGGATAAGGGAAGAAAAACAGAGCAGGAGATGGAGAGCAATAGAGAAAGAGAGAGAGGTACGGGAGAGAGAGACGGTGTGCGTGTGTGTGCGAGAGTGAGCGTTTACACGTGTGTGTGCGCGTGTGCGTATGTCTAAGAGACGGCATAGTGTGTACATTACAACGGCAATGTGTTGAACACACACACCCGTGCGTCTACACACACACACACAAACACCAAAATCTTTTCCGTCGGAAGGAAAACCACGGAGTGATTCTCCTCGTGGTTTTCTATTTCGAAAAAGTAGGCCAGCCCGCCATAAACAGGCAAAACCAGGAGAACGACACTTGGACATGTTCCACTGGCGTGTTGGTTTTATATGGCGCTGTGGGTTCAGTCACATGACAGACATGCGTTTCCATGGACGCCCCTGAGGTGGTGCAGCGTGTTGGGATGGAGGGAAAACTCCTTGTGGAGAAAGGGCCCAGGTTTACCTTGGCCCCGCCTTCTCTCACTCTCAGACTCGTCTCATTCCTCTTACCTGACAGCGGGGTGGGTGGGTGGTTGGTTGGGTGAGGGAACAGCCAGGAGGGAGGGAGGGGGAAAGGAGAGGTGGGGATGAGACGGTGGGATGGTTGGGTGGGAGCAGGTGGGCGGGCCGGCCGGCCGGGCGGGCGAGCGAGCGAGCGGAGGGGGTCTGGTCCTACCTATGCCATCACTCACCACAGTGGAGCCCAGAGAGACGTTTGAGCTGCCAGACTCATACACGCACACACACACACACACACATACACAAAAACAAGTCCCTGCTCACACACACACACACATACATACACAAAAACAGGTCCCTGCTCACACACAAACACACACACAAGCCCCCTGCTTGCATGCACAGACATACACGCACACACACACGCATGCATACACACACACGTACACACATGGACAGGGGCAAGCAGCTAATCCCAAACATGTTTTTTCAATCATTCCAACAGGCAGCTTTCTGACAGCCAGTCCATCAGGGAACATAGAGGCACCACATGCAGATCTTAGGCCTGCCTGTCTGTCTCCACTGCCTGTCTGTCTCCACTGCCTGTCTGACACTGCCTGTCTGTTTCCACTGCCTGTCTGTCTGTCTGTCTGTCTGTCTGCACTGCCTGTCTGTCTGTCTGTCTGCACTGCCTGTCTGTCTACACTGCCTGTCTGACACTGCCTGTCTGTTTCCACTGCCTGTCTGTCTGTCTGTCTGTCTGTCTCCACTGCCTGTCTGTCTGTCTGTCTGTCTGTCTGTCTGCACTGCCTGTCTGTCTACACTGCCTGTCTGTCTGCTTTATGTCAGCCTGCCAGCTTGCCTGTCTATCTGTCTGTTTGTCTGTCTGATAGCCTGCCTGCCTGCTTGCCTGTCTGTCTAACCATCTGAAACACAATACCACAGAGAAGGACACAGACAAAGTAATCAAACAGAGGTTTATTCTATCGTTAGAAGTGCAGTGAGGCTGTTTGCATCTGTGACATCAGGTTGGATAAGCAGTAGTTATTTAAGTTCCATATGCTCTATTTGGATAATAGCACATGTTAAATCAATACAATGTAAATATAAATGTATAGATACCTGTGATAGCGAGCTGGAGAGAAGCTTCTACGACCAATTGGAAAGCTACAGAACTTCTCTGTCCTTTGAAAAGCATGAAGTCTGCCTTTGTCTGTAGTTTTGGATTACTAAACTGCATCGCTGCCATAAACAGTGGCATCCTTTATGAGTTTGGGATTAGAAGTTATATAAGCATATATATATATATATATATATATATATATATATATACACAAGTGTCAAAAAATTCCTTTTTGTTAGCGATCCATCATTTGTCAGCTTTCTCCAGGAACATTTCCTCATCATTCGTCAACCTGCGAGCAGCTATTGTTATCTCTGGAGTGATGTGATGCATTGTGGGTATGTGCGAGGGTGTGAAGCACAAAGAGGGACAGCTATAGCGCTGATATCCACGCCGGCTAGCCTTATCTGCAGATGAAAATGCTATTTGCGCCGCATGAATAATAACGTTATACACGTTTAAGCATATCATATGACTTATTCATTTCTGTGAACGGTCTCAGCTGGGCCCCTGCATTGATTTCACAGCCACAGCAGGTCTACAGAAATTCTCTATTGGTTTCCCAGCTGCCCTCGCAAATGATCCGGTGTGATTACTATCTATAAAGACCTGCCCGGGGAAGGCATGGAAAACCCTCATCCTCACTCTTCCAGGTCTGTCTGTGTGTGTGACTGTGTGTGTGACTGTGTGTGTGTGTGTGTGTGTGGGGGGGGGGGGGATTGTGTGCATGTGACTGTGTGTGTAAGTGTGGGTTGTGCGTGTGTGTCTACAGTATGTACGTGAGTGTGTGTCTTTCTCTGTGTGTGTAACAAATGTGTGTCTGCGTGTGTGTGTTTACAGTGTGCGATTGTGTGTGGGTGTGTGTGTGTATCCTGTGCTTCTGTTTCAGTGAGCAGTGTTACATCATCGATGCAGCCCTCCCGGACATCGTTTTCACCGCCCCCAGGGGACACACATCACCGCAGGCCTGGCCTCGCTCACATGGTGGGCGTGTGTCGCGGGGGTTGGATTCCCCCATCTGAAATCTTAACAGGACAGGAATGAGAGTAAAATAACTTTGAGGACGGGGGCCTGGAACAAGAGGAAGACATGGTTTTACAGTGTAAACGTGGGCTCTTAAAACCCAGACCCTGTCTGTCACTCTGCCCCATGCTGAGTTTGCTTAGTGAAGGGCTATTATGCAAATGAAGTGCTTGCTGAGCCTGACTGGGGAACGTATCATTGAAGCTATTAAAAGAGAAAATGTAATAACCCTTCATTGAGGTGACTCCATTAAACGTTCCTGAAGGTGTAATCCCATGCTAAACTAAGCCTATTGATTAGGGCTTTAATCCACTGTGGATTGATGTCCAGGGGGCTACAGGACGCTTGGCTGGAACACTCCATGAATACCCAACCAGAATATATCCAACTGCCAACGCATTGTACAGTTGTGTCATTCTAATGTCTTCCACTAACCAAATAATCCTTTGATTTTCATGTTGATACTGTGGCGCTTTACAAAGGTCAGTTGCTGTTGTTGTCCTGATTACACAGCGAGCGAAAAAAGAAAGAAATAGAGAGAGAGAAAATACTAGAACCCGCTCCTTAAGCCTCAAAGCGAACCGCTTGCTAAAGTCCGTCACACCCCACCTGCCACCCCCTGGTAATCTGAAAGCCCCCGTGGTTTTACAGCGCCTAAGTCTGAGCTCTGAGCACCCCCACCCTCCCCCTCCCCCCCCACCTCCTGCCCCTGGCCAGCCCGGAGTAATTGGACTACAGCCGATTAAGCGCGGAGCAGTGGTGCTGTTCCCCTTCTGTTGTGGTGACCCCTTGCCTTTTAGACTGGTTATCTCTTAACCCTCCATTTTTCCCTGCACTTCATATCTCAGCTTCTGCATGGCTGACCCTGCCTTTTAATCTCCCAGGTTATCAAAATGGCCCCTGACTGTTTCTGTGTGGGTTTTCTGTGCAGCACAACGCGCTGTGTCGACCCATTATAAACCTAAAAGACTGTTTGGCCCAAAGCTAACTGGGTCAAAACCTTGTGATGGCATAAACGCTGCGTTTCTCCAGGCTGACTGAAGTGTGGCTACATTTGAGCCTCTTTAGCCACTGACGGGGTCGTGCCAATTGATTTATCGCTGTATCTGAATTAATCTGAGAACAACAAACGATTAGCCCTGGGATCGGTGAATGGAATCACAGCCAAGGGCAGAATCGCTCTCTTAATGCCTCTGTGCTGCGCTAATGCAATTAAATGCGATTTGACACCTCTGATATAAGAGTTATTCATCAAAATCCCTTTGATCTCGCTACCTTTTGAAGGTCTTGTCCATAGATAATTTCTGTCAATCGTAATCTTTCTTTCCTTATATTATATATTATAAACGAACGTCTGTTATTTCAATACTTATATAACTTTCCGAATTGAATTACAACCTTTTCTGAAATAAACAGCTCCAGACTCCTTTGCTCTTCCCCACTACTCTGCTCCTCTCAACCTCTCCAGATAGATAAACAGAGAGAGAGAAAGAGAGAGAGAGAAATCTTGAAAAACTGCTTAATTTAGAGAGATGGGGAGAAAGAAAAAAAGAAAAAGAAAGAAAGAAAGAGAGAGAGACAGAGAGAGAGAGAGAGAGAGAGAGGGGGGGGGGGGGCTTGTGTCCTGTGTGTCAGTGTGCCTCTGGAGTGGAGGCAGAAACAGCCAGCCCTGCTGAGGCCATTAGTACCGACGGAGGCTGAAATCGGTCAGATCAGCTGCAGCTTCAGGAAAGCTACAGGGAGCCAGCCACCGCTGAGGTGGATAGGGACCACGCCACACAGAGGGGGACAGAGAGAGAGAGAGAGAGAGAGAGAGAGAGAGAGGAAGGGGGGAGGATGAAAGTCATATGTCATTTGGTCCACAGTTGCAGCCCAGAGCAAAGCAGAACAGAATAGAGCAAAGCACAATAAAGCAGAACAGATTTGAGCAGAGCAGAAAAGAACATAGCAGAGTAGAGCAGAAGAGAGTAGAGAGGAGTAGAAAAGAGTAGTGCAGAGCAGAATAGAGTAGAATAGAGTAGAATAGAGTTGAATAGAGTAGAATAGAGTAGAATAGAGTAGAATAGAGTAGAATAGAGTAGAATAGAGCAGAGTAGAGTAGAATCGAATAGAATATAGTAGAGCAGAATCGAATAGAGTGGAGTAGAATAGAGCAGAGTAGAGCAGAGGTTCAGGTGGAAAAGGTTTCCCTTTGTAATGCAGATGACAACGCAATCAGGGCCCCTTTGTCTCGGCCCGGTGGGCTGTGGTCCCGGGACATTGAGAAGCAGACACTAATCCGCTGGGTTTGTGTTCTCTGGGCGTGCTCAGAAAGGCAGCACCACAGTACCTGGGGTGTGTGTGGATGGGGGTCTCACACACGAGGTCTGACCTCTCTCAGGCTAGACGCCCCCCCCTCCCTCCTCCTCTTTCTCCTCCTCCTCCTTGGTCCTTTTCCTTCCATGCCTTCTTCCGACTTCTCAATGGCGGTTGGTTTCAAGACGGTTTCTGGCAACACAGGAACTAAGCCGTTCGTGCTTTTGAAATATGCATTAGAAGACGCATGGCAACAATGAAGGTGTTCATAATCTCGAGCGCTTGATCAAGTGTTTTGCACATGTGACACACTGATGGTTTGGAATTAGCCAGTCAGGCTCACGCTGTAATTAAGGCGTTCGAGCTGATTGGTGGGAATGGACAACGTAGGATGTGGAAGCCAAAGGGGAGTGAAAGGTAATCAGAGATCTGCAACGTGGGATTACGACAAACAATACTCTCAAATTACACCCTCCACGCTCACAGTGTTATTGTATCAGTGCTAAACTAAACCCACATACTGTACTCTTCTGAGGTGGCTGGCTTTCCTTATTGAGTTATGCAGTTAGACCTCTTATTAAATCAACTCTTAACGTCTCCTCAAACTTGATTAGCTCTTTGTAACATTCTGTAACTGCCGGACAGCTGCACTGCTGTGACACCAGACAGCTTGTCAGGGTGCAGAGCGTTGAAGAAAGAGTTGAGCCTGTCCACGGCCATACAATGCGTGCTATAAGGCGTTTACGTCAAGCTTGAAAGTTGTAAGACAATGGTTTAAATCACCTTGGTCACAGATTCTCAGTTTAGTCAGGCAATTTTTGCGGCAACACGCTGAAACAATTATAGCCTTAGGATAGAACAACACAGCTATCCTGTGGCTTTTTTCAAGAAGAAAACGGACTCAAGTGATCATTTAGACAAGCTGTATTAGCATAATACATAGGTGCTCAATTGTTCAGCTTTTTCCGGAGCACAGTCGCTCCAGTGTAGCATAAAAAACTGGTTATGGTGAAATCCTACACACGGACCATTGGGAAATTGATATGGAGGTCTCTCTGGTGAACAGAGCTTGTGTTGTGCACACCGGACCCCTACGAGGAACTCCTCACTGACAGCGTGGATGTGAGCTTGAACACCGCTGCAGTACTGAGCCATCACTAGTACCCCTAGCTTCTGTCATGACATTCCCCTCAGTCCACTCACCAAGGAGGGACTCCGAAAACTTTAATGGAAAAAAGAACCAGCTAAGAGAATTCAGGAAGAGGAAACGTTGGCATGAGCTCGCCGAGCTTGTGCGGTCACCTGGTCTGGCTACCCATTATGTGAGCACGGGCACTGAACCACCTCTGGTGCTCATGGGACCTGTTAGACTTTAACGAAGGATAGAGCACAGTGGTCGCATGAGGGTTGTTTAGAGAGTCTGAGGTTTCATGTGACGACGGAACTCTGTCACAGCTCTCACAGAACGGAAGATATGCAAGACTAATATACAGGTCTTTTTACTGTATAGACATCAAAGTACAAGTATATTAGTGGACTAACTTAAATGATTTATATTTATATTAAAATACCATGAGACAAAAAGAATCGGGCTGGTAAGACAAAACTGTGTTTTTAAATGTAGTTGTCAAGATTTACTTTATAAAGTTTTATTTGGAAAATTACATATAAATGAATTTAAATATATATTACACTTTTTCCTAATTATCTGTGTCCTTTTTAATGTATCAGTCTTGTATAATGATTTAGTGGAAACACAGAAGGTCCAACTAACATAGGACCACCAACCACTCTGCTATAAAAACATGTTCACTTTGATCACTTTGAACTACCAACACAAAACTGCAACTATTTATATGTCACTTCGGAGAAGTGCTAAATGGCACGTGAATGAATTTATTCATTAATACATGAATTCATAAATATTAAATCAGTACTAGCAGAGATGAATGCCAGTATTCTGAAGATTCTATTCATCTTCATTACTTTGATATTGAAACATTACTTAAATAACACATGACTATATTTGTATATTTTATCAAAGCCGACTTAATGTAACAACTGACTGCCTTGATGTGACAGAGGGATGGCGTTGTGACCATCGGCTGCGGAGAGAGGCCCGGCTACAGGACAGAAACAAAAGATGGCCGGCTCAAACTGCAGCCGCAATGAGGTCACACCACACCAAGAGGGGACGAGGGAGTTAGTTACTGGAGAAACTCACATACACCCCCCCACCCCCACATACACACACACACATTCAACCACCACAACCCCCCCTCCCCTTCACGACTCCTCAGCAAGCAACCTCTCCGAGCCCCACCAGCGATAACCCCCCTCCCTGATCTCAACGTCAAGGTAGCTCGTGGATGTCCCCGAAATGTGACACCCATCCTGAAGTGAAACAACTGGTACCAGCACTAATTGAAATTTTGCATGCAAAGTGACAATGCCTGGGCCCTGGGCAGCCGGGATTAGAGGCTGAATAGAGGCAGATTCTTTGTGAAAGCCCACAGTGGTGGTTGGCGTCCACACGAGATCCCCGCATCTGCTCTCCCGCTCGACTGAGAAAACACTAGATTGTGTACAGCCACTCATTTTACCTTCATTTAATCCTGTTTCGGAGATCGGCCCTCCCCCCTTCCGCCCCCAACTCCTACTGCCTTTTGTTACCCCGATAAAAACCATAACACAGTATCCATGTTAGGATAACACGTCTATCTGGGGCTCCACACTGTAGCACTGTACACACAGGCCTCCTCCTGTTACATCTGAAAGCAGCCCACTCAAACTTGGCAGACATTTCAAAAGCATTAAGGACTGGTAGTTTCATGCCCCAAACAACTGTTATCTACGTGTAGTAGACAAACGCTTAGGAAATCTCATAATTGAATTTGTTTGTGGAGGAAGACTTCTCTTTTATATAGCAGCACTGAACAACGAGTCCTCTTTCAGATCGGCTACAAACCAGAATCTTTGGCAATCGTAAGGAGAATACACACAAAACACATTGTACGGTAGAAAAAAAGCACAAGACTACAAAAGCAATGAATCTGGAGAAGGCAGCACTTGAAGTCTACATTACATAGTCTGAGCAGCTGCTCCAAAATATAATCTCAACTAGAAAGATATTATTGAGTGAATTGTCTTTACACAGAAGTCATAAAACAACATCAATTTCAAAGCAGCGTTTCCTTGGTGATAAAACTATTCCTGTCATAGTTTCTGTGACAGACACTCTCAAGTCTTGTCGTTGTCAAAGGAGTGCAGCTGGTCCCACACCTGTGGCTATGACCCAGGTAAACAAACCAATAGGTAAACAAACAGACATGTCTGACACCACAGGTTTAATAAGACTTCCCCGCCAGAGCTCTGATTCCGATAATGTATCTTACAGAGACTTGCCTGCTCTCATTAATTACCACTGAGAGACTTTTCACATTGACTGGGAGGGGGCCTGTGTGTACTCTCCTCACCAATCTCCCAACGACTCAGCCGTGGATTTGTTCGTTAATGAACTAACCAACGTAACGCTTCGGAGAACGAGTCTTAAGAGTTAACTAATGCATCCCAGGTGGTTTGGTATTATGATTGTGTGGTAAAAGGGAGCCGTGCCCTATCCTTGCCCTCTTGGTCTGAAGGGTGGACGTGGGTTCGGCACACACTTTGCCTGCCATACCGGCAACAAAACGTAGTCAAAGCTGAATTTTACACAAAAATGCCGGTATTATATACAGAAAGAAAGCATAGAAAGGGAGACCAATTTTAAAGGATGTCATTACTTCAAGCACCGTGAACCTTCGATAACAATCGAAACTGTGACGGCGCAACCATCGTCAGGGCAGCCATTTTCTTTTCTGTGTGACCTCGTAGCCATCAACACTATTCACTGCATCACTACTCCCTGTTGCGTGTTGTTTTTCGGATTAGGGCGGCAGTGACCTCTTTTTCAACTCTTGATTTTTCATACGTAGCCCTCTCCTGCTTATTCATTGGGCGATAGGCTGGGGTGACAGGAAGGGGAGGATGGCTCTCTTCTCTGTACTCCGAGTGAGTCTGGGCTGAGGGTGAACCGCCACGATGTTCAACTGTATATTGAATACTTTGAAATGCGTTTTGAAATCTACATGATAAAGATCAAAAGAGTGGGTGATACATCTGTCACAGAATAGAAATTGATTAGATTACGGATCATATTTTGTCTAAAATGGGATGAAACCCATTGTGTTCCACACAACGATTAGTCTGAAAGTACAGTATGTCGTAGACAAGGGAGTTTGGAACCAGGATAGCATTATAAGGTGTGCTGAACCAGGTCTAACCATGTCCCTCTGAGTCAAAAGGCCTGTCCTCTGCATACTATCATTACACACTGAGCCAACGTAGAGCTAAAGTAGCACGAGTTCTCCTGAAGGGAACAAAACAGTTCCATTGATGGCTCCGGTAAACACAATCCCTGTCTGTCACTGAGAGTGAAATATAGCCCTCTCTTTCAAGGCTCTTTTAATATCTTTTGCAGTCTCACAAGGAGGTCACGTCATATTGCCACGTTTACATTCCAGAGACTGCAAAAAGCAGAATTCCACTCAAAGCAATTGCTTTAGAGACATCAGGCTGCTTTTGTTTTGCACTTCATTGTACACTACATGGTTAACTCTCTCTAGGGCCTAAAAACTGTTGTTTTGAGAGAAGAACATCACTAACCTCTGGCAACAGCCACTTTTCCACGTTAACCCTGTCACTCCGTACCATCCACAGGATAATCGTGGAGCTGTAAGTCCCCGTTTTTCAACAGATACTTGCTCATTAGTCTTAGTGCATAGCGGATTTACCTCCAAAATGAAAAGAAATTGCATTCCCAAAAACTCCTGTACATAGAATACATGCTTTAATTACATTTTTAATTAAGCACAGACGCACCAAAAATGTGGGTGTAATTATCCAGTAATAATAATAATAATGATATTCAGATAATGATAATGCTAATTGTTACTACACAATACAAAATGTAATTATATATTGTAATATAGTGTGTATTGAATTGTACAAATTGCTGCATAAATCATTGGGACCAAATCTGTAGAATATATCTGATATATTGTATATTTTTTTATGGGCCAAATGTAATAGTTGCATGGTTTTGTTTTTTTATTTTATTAATTTAGGATGGGTTATAAACTTTGATCAAGATTGGTTGTATATACTATTACAAATCAATTTACATTATTAATAATCAAATAATACCATCGACAACATATTTTTTATAGCCTACTATAATACAAGGAGAATATTTGGTTGGTTGTATCTTCATGAAATTAATGAAGTTCATGAAGAAAAGAAATATATAATACATATAAGGTCAAGAACCGTGCTATACAAACTGGCCCAACCAATTGACACAGGCCTACGCTCAAGAACCGTTTATTAACAGTTTAGGACCAATTAAATTGACTACATTTGACTAGCTTGTAGGCTACTGCAGAAGCTTCGCCCATTTTAACCAGTGTAAATTAGGCATGCAGGCTTGTGCATCAGACATGGATACTCATATTCACTATTATAAATGTATAGGCTACATTTTAATTATTGTAATTGCCTACAGTATGTACTCAATGCTTATACATTTTAAGAATGGCAATGTTGTTCAATGCAGTTGTAAATATATATGTAGATATATATTCAATTTCTCATGTGCAATTTAATATAGGGGATATTAAATTCACAGTGGGTTTTTGACCTGTAAAAGGTCGAGGGCGTATTGGCCGACTCTATTCAACCTGCTCAATAAGAGACTGGGCCGTGGAGGTCTCCCGCATCTTTTGTAGCAATCAGTCTCTAGAGTATTACACATTAATTGCGGTTTAGAATCGAAACGTAGGTTATTCACAAGATAACATTAACTTTGACAAAAGCGAGAAGTTCAAATCTCTGGAACCGCTAAGGTCTCTTTACTATCGAACCTGTTTTGAGAACCAACGTTAACATACGACAACAACAAAAAGCCCGCACGCTCAGGCTGAAAACTCATCACAATTTGCTCGCACTTCAGTCTTCCGTGCCCCAGTGATTTGCGGTGCGTTCCGAAGACGCAGCGCACAGAATCATCACACCATCGAGAGGCTCGATGCAACAAAATGCAATACCGTGTTGTCTGTGAAATTATTCCCAGCTAATGTGACAGTGGCACACAGCTTTCATTATACAATTGAGAGAATAAGCGCCATGCTGCCTGCATGACAAAGTGCCTGTCCGCTAAAGAGTAAAGAGGGGCTGCGGTTCCGGCGGCTGTAACCAAGATACTGTCACATTGGCAGCATTATAACGTATCAACTAGCTTGATAGGTGTAGAGCATAACCTGTGCTGTTTATTCGCTTGGGATGCTGTAGCCTAATTGACGTGAAGCGGCAGCCTACAGGGACCTACCTAGGCTACCTGTGGGGATACGGGGATGTTTGGTGCAACATCCACTTCACAAGCCAACGGTCAAAAGCGCAGTACAATTTCCATTTTAATTTATATTTCCAATTTCCTTTCATATTAAATGTTGGAATTGTTTAGTCTTGCCGAGTGGAGTAAATCGTTCAACATGCTTCAAAAAATAAGCTGTTACCGTCCGTGCGCTTATATATATATTGTTCACAAGGGATAAGGCATTGTCTTACCTTCTACTGCTATCACGCTGGGTATTATCCATAAAATCCATAGAATATCCATTATTGGTTTCTTTGGACGAGAGTGTAAAAAGCCCAGACATTCAAATAAGATAAGTCCTGAAAGCCATTGACAGCAAATGCTGACGGAGACGAGCGGACCTTCACCTTCAATAGAGTGCAGTGGATGCCATAGAAAACTCAAATCTGAACCAAGTTTGGGCGAAACCAAAAGAAGCAGACAGGGGGGAGAATCGTGCAAAACAGACGTGCCCGTGTGTGATAGCTATGTCTATATCGCAAACATATTTGTTCTGTGTAAAGAGAGAAACCTTACGTTTATAAAATGTATACATTTCAACCAATCATTTTGCTCAATGCGTACAGGAATGTAAACGCAACTTAATCTCACCCATCAAAAACAATTTCCAGAGTCCCCGCTGTCAATCATTAGGAGAAACAGTCTCTTAACTGACTGTTTTATACTCATAATCAAAATTTAGGAGTGACTTTCTGGGGCACGTTTTTTAGTACAGGCTATTCACCTTTCTGCTCCCTGTCGAAAAATAATTTACAATTTTTTGAACCGATTGTCTGAACTATAGTTTCAATCCTATTCGAGGTTTACCGCTGAACAGGTGACAAGGAGCGTGGACCAACTAATAGTAAGAAATCGTTCTTTTTATGCTTAGGTAGCCTACATGTCATTTCTTCCGGCCCACTTCAGAGATTCGGTGACCCTCAATTTAAAAATAATCTGTGTCCTATAGGCCTAATATTATGAAAAATGTAATATGCCCAAATCCTCTCTTTTAGGATTAGGTAAGAAGTAGGAATGTAGCCTACCTTTTCACCAGTTTCAGTCAGACGAAGAGGACACCATGCTTACAGTACTTTTGAAAACATGCAAATAAAAGAAAGATTGTTTGCTCACTATTTTAATTAAGCTATTCCATCTTTGTGAAACTGGTCCATGTGCATAACGGGCCTTTATAGATGAAATACTTTAGTTTCAGTTTCAGATCATTCTGTAGGATATGCACAAGAAAAATATTTCGCCTCATATTATCCTACTGCTCTGAATTGAATTGCCCTGTAACAATGACATCTCAGACGTCATTGTCTCACTGAAATAGTTCTCGCTGTGTAATTTTGATAAACTTGATGAAGTAATTTATAATATTACTGTTAATCATCACAGTTAGAATATATAGCCATGTTGGTCAGGGTATTTCAGTTGGAGACAATTCATCTCAATCGGTTACTTATCTCTCACATCCTTGATTTGAGATATTGGATGTAAATCATTTTTTTACACACTATTGAAACACACTTCAATCGATCATTACTTGATTGGTATATATTTAGTTTAAAAAAAACAATATCATCGTCCAATACACACGTTACTGGTGATATACTGTCTGTTTTAGTTCATACAGTATGAATATGCCTAGTTAATATGTAAGAGCTGGTTAACTACAGACCAGCTATAGAGTTACATCTCCAGACCCTCACTTATCTCACTTGGGTCACTATGCACAGCCTGTAGAATCTCATGTCGCTTACTCACAACTCCATATACTGTAGCTACATTCTGTCTGGGTGGTAAGCCATATTTTTGCATTCATTATAAAATGATTATATATTTCTCAATAAAGTAATTCTCAAATGTATCATTCATGGCAAATGAATCAAACATATAGCAGTATTCTTTTTTTATTAGTATATTTGTATTTCGTATTATAAATTTTCTTTACAATTGTATAATATAATTGTTCAATTGTTCATTATATTAATATTTTAACTGTGAAAAACAGAATAGATAATGAAGAAGTAGATATAAAAATAGAAAAAATAAAAATAGTAATAATAATTATACTTATACATACTTTATATAAGTATGTATATACTTTTTTAGTTCTAATTATTGAATAGTAAAATTTAACATTTTCTAGCATCTTACACTTCTACTCTTGATTTAAAAATGCAGTGTACACTTGGTCAGATCTAGAGAATATTTTATTGGTCTGTCAAATGTCATCGCAAAGTAATAATGGTTTGTTGGATTTATATTTGGTATACATATTTATGTCTGATTTTGGATAGGTCATTTTTGATTTAAAATAAAAACTATGATTAAAATGTAAACGCTGCACCCTCGGTTGGTGGTTTATAACACTCAAAGAATGAAAGTATAAAGAATACGAGAATTGACCACCTCATGTTTTTAGAATCAACCGCTTCTGGTCTAAATTGTCACATCATGTTGGCACAGTAAATAGCACTGTCAGAGCTGCCATTACCCAGCTTGCTGAACCAGTAGAATGAATCCCTGTGTGTTTTCAGAGGTATATATCTGGAAATCATACAGTAATGTCACACTGTGCCTTTTTTCTCACAATAAAATACAGTACAGATTTTTCAGTAACATAGCTGTTGTTCGTTTGACGGGGATGTGACATCTGAATTCGTTTTCCCTTCGTAGCCAAGCCACAAACAGAATTTTGGAATTTCCTTAAAGCAGTATAAAACCGATTTCCTGTCCAAGCAGCTGGTAGTGTAATCCTAAAGATTTTATACAGACCAAGGCATGATGGGTAAAAAAAAAACATTACAATTTTGGATTTTATACTAGGAGGTGGCGGACATGAGGAAAGATGCCTTTTTTACAAACTCTCCAGTCTTTGTGGAGGGAGGGAAGGGATTACCATTCTACCACTTCCCTATCTCAAACATTTCATACCTGTCTTAAAATTATCATTTTTATCTGTGAACCCTTGAATTGCTGCATATGTACCATCTACACTCAATTGGCCATTTGCTGTTACTAGGGTCTGCCTCTGTTGATTTCAGGAAAACCCCAGATCAGCATGGGCGGCTATGCAGAGAAGGCAAGCTTCTGTGAATTTAGTCAATAACGGAGAATCGCGAATGGTCGTGATGATGTAGTTTTCCATACGTGTTACGGACGAGGAGGGTTAAAATGTCTGAAAATAAGCAGGAAGGCAGTCTTCAGGGCCACCAGAAGATGCAGCGGTGTCTCAGACTTGCAATCCAAAAACACACGCTCAAAGGGAATAATATCTTCTACAAATCTAACACTTTCAAAGACATTTTGCTCAAACGGTCTGTCTAAATGTGCTGTATGTGGTTTATTGTTCAAGCACGTGGAAGTCAGAAATGGAGGCAAACTGTAAGATGATTAGCTGTGCAGAAATTGCACCCCATGTACGTTTCTGTCTGAAACTCAATGTTTTCGGTGGTGAAGGGATTCTATAAACCAGTTTGTGGGTCTGGTTTCTTCTAGTGTCTCTCGGCTACAGAGCTAGAACTCCTATGAAACCTTCACTGCTCTTTTCCTCACAACAGTCCCACACTTTTACACTGAAACTTATATGATGAAGTAAACATAAAACCTGCAGAACACATTGAAATCTCATTGCCATGTATGTCTGAAATGTGTGAAAACTTTAGCTTTGTTTAATTCATTGTATTTTTTATTTTATTTTACTTTCTAAATGTGGAATCAATTGCCTATTTACGGAATAGGCAATTGATTATTTTGGAAGGCATTTGTTTCAGTGTGTTAAAACACGTTTCGATTATTTGACTGGTCTTGTGCTCGCCAGTTCAGAAAAGGGTCAGCCTTTTAATCTGAATGGTATCTGGATTAACTTGATGGTTCTCTGCTTATCTCAAGGGTAGGAAAGTTCTGAAATCTAAAAGCACATGTATTATTTTTCAACATTGTCCTGTAGTCTTGGTGTGGATTGGAGTTATATGGAAATTAGATTATGTTACTTTTCTGTTACAACATAATAACAAATATCTTTGAGTAAAAGCAAAAAGTGATGGCAGTGACTTACTCTGTAACAGGTAAAGAGCATAATAACTGTTGATAAATAGATTTTATTCTGGTTATCTTGACTTACGATGTGCGAAATAATATTTTTCTCTCCATCTGTGTCACTTGACATGGCATCGCTGTGATTGTATCAACAGTGCCATCTAGAGTTTCAAAAACAAGCAGTCATGGTTTCAATGTGCTTGTAATACAGACCACTAGGACTTAGTAATACAAAAAGGGTGTCTGAGCTTTCATATTCAGCTGTATGTGTTGCCTTTTAATTCTGAATTTTTTTGTGTGAACATTATTCTGTTTAATTTTTAACTAACTAAGAGCGTCTGCTAAATGACTAAATGTAAACTGAATTGTGTTGGTTTTCATTCTATTTTGGTCTGAAGCAAAACGTTCCTAAACGCAATAGTCCATGTGGGATAAGTACCTCATCAATCGTTGCTCCGATCACATTGTGGTCCTATGGACTAACTTAACTTAAATCTACTCAACTCAACAGTCAGTGTGTGTGTGTGTGGGGGGGGGGGTGTTGTGTGTGTGTGGCATGAAAGCTCAAGCAGCCCATAAGTGTCGTTAACCTCCAGAAATGCTTAGCTTCAATTTTAGTCGGTTCACAATACTCTCTCTTGACCGGAATTAATATCACCTTTAGCCTTAAGGGGCTTATGCAGAGGTGTCGTTCTCAGCTGACCCTGGCAGCAAGATAAAGAGACTGAGAAAGTGCACTGGCCTGCTCTGTACCAGGTCGCTGTTTGACCTCTGACCCCAGACAGAGTCAACCAACAGGACACTCTAATCTAGAGAGAAACCTCTGCACCAGGATTAACCCTCCGCCAGCCAGCCAACACACTGGCTGGCCTCTAAGTGCGATCCGTGGACTCAGGGAGAGAGCAGAAAAAAGAGGGGGAAAGTAGGGGGAGAGAAAGGGAGAGGACATAGAAAGAGAGAAAGAGAACAAGATAGAGGGAGGGAGGGAGAAAGTAGAAAGAAAATTAAACATAGAGAGATGGAAAGAAAGTGCAGCATCAGGGGGGAGGAAGGAGCAGGGGAATCAGTGTGTGTGTAAGGGGAGGGCTCTCTTCAAAGTACTTGTGGACTGGAGGTATCATGTTGGTATTCAGCCTCAGGTGGACTTTACCACCTGCTTTGGCTCTGCATTCCCAAAGCCCCAGACTCCAGAAGGCTGGCTCCTTTCAGAGAGCCTGTTCAGACAGTCTGGCGACAACACCCTTCCCTTCAACATCCCTCTCAGAACTCACTACATTCAAATATCATAACACAGAAGGATAACTTGAGTCAAATTTCCACATGACTGATTTCAATAACATGAATACTTGTTTTACAAATAACTATAAAAAAGAATATTCATCATGTCTTTATTATATGAATAAAACATTATTTACAGTCACTTCAATACTGCCGGCTGTCATGTAGTAGCTGACCCCAGACATCCGTATTTGACATTCACACTTCTGATTTTGCATGGATCACACCACTGGATCACACCACTTTACTAACACTAAGAAGGAGAAGAAGACTAGAAGGTGGCACTCATACTGAGTCAGATAGACGGAACATCAGATTCAACTTGCATTGATGTATCCAGTGATTGTTCATAATCTAGTATATTCAAATTATTTGTTTAAGATCTTGGATAAAAGTGTCTGCTAAATGACTAAATGGAGAAAGGAGACAGTTTCTGTGTGTGTTTGTGTTGTACTGGTGTTGTTGTTGAGTGCCATGTTTCTGAGCCTCCTGCCAGAACCTTACTTCCAGACCAGTAATATGGTCCAGCTTTAATTACAAGCCCTGAAAGCCTTGGCAGAATTCGATTATGACTCCCTTGTTAGTCAATTCACTGTAAATCCGTTTCACCAAGGTGGTCAAGACACTCATCAATGACTTTGTCTCTCTCTTTCTTAATTAAGTCTCCTCTCAGTCTTTCATCTCTGTCTCTCTCTCTCTCTCCCTCTTTTTCCCTTCCTTCTCTCTACCTTCCTCTTTAAACCAGTCATATTCTTAGAGGTACAACCAGATATGTACATCCAGAAGATTCCCTCCTTCTCCTCACCTTCCCCTCCACTCCCCTCCCCTCCCTTCCTATCCCTTTCCTCCTACACCTCTTCTCCTCCCCCTCCTCTGTTCTTACTCCTTCTCTCCTGTCGTCACCTGTCCCCGCTTCTCCTCTCCCGCTCTTCCCCTCCTCCACTTCTCCTCCCCCTCCTCCTCCTCCTGTCGTTCACCTGCTCTGGACACAGATGGAAAACAAACACACCCACATTTATATCAAACAAAAATCTGAAACCTCAGATGAAAAAAAAAAAAAGATTTCATGGATAAAACACAAGACAGACAGGCATGGAAGGACCCCCACCTCAGTCAACCCAGATTGACGAAACATGACAGCAGCCATTTGTTTGAGTGTGCATGCTGGTGCAGAGCGTGACTGGAGAGGCTGGGTGGGTTGGGGCGGGGAGGGGGTGTATAAAGTCGGACGATTAATTGCATTATCACAGCAGATACTGGACGCATCGTGCACAGAAAACAAGAATAGCTCAGCGGGACAGCTGAGCGGCAACAATACCAGCGGTGTTGAGCGTGCGTGCGAGTGTGTACGAGTGTGTGCGTGTATGAATGCACTCTTGTTTGTGTGCCTGTGTGTACTACGTATGCGTGCTTGTGTGTTGTGTGTGTAGGTGGTGTGCGTGTATTGTGTGCGTGCGTGTGTGTACGTGGTGTTGGGAAACACAGGGAGTCGGATCATTGGAGAGGAGAGGTGAACTAGAGCAGAAGGATAGAGGCCTGACATTAAGGAATCCTGGGTAATGCTTCCTCAAGATGAGCGAAGGCTTCGAAAACGCCGGCCGTGAGATCCAGAGGTCGTTCCCATGGAAACCTTTGGCCAGGGAGATGGCTGACCCTCCTTCTTCCTGCCAATACAAGCGGAGCACAGATTGTAGGTCACATATGGCACCAACGATCCAATCAGGACTAATCTGGCTGGACTTACGGGTCATAAATTAAACTGTAAAGCTGGTTTTTCCAGCCCAAGTCTATGATAGCTAGCGTGTTTACCAATAGAAGGAGTGATCAAGCATTAAATGCAGACTATTGTCAGCAAATGTATATTGATGTATAGGTCTAATCCCCCACTTCACCCCCCCCCCCCTCCCTTGCTCCACAGAGCCCACAACACAGGCTCAAGTGCATCAGCAAGCACGCACATTGTGTCCTAAGCCTTTGTCACAGCCTTTGAGGGTTGATAAAGGGCAAGTAGGACCAAACATTTTATGTTTGTAACATAAAATGGATTATGTATCATAAATGTAGGATAAATGTATCAGTGAATACATCTATGTTTATATTTAAGATGGGGTCTGCACCTGTATAAAATACAAAACAAAATTAATTTGCAATTAATGTACAAAAAACCCTGTGGCTTTTTTCCATAGCTACACAGAATGGTTTTTATTTATTTTAATTTTGTGGCTTATCATACAATTCCACATCAACCCAGAAAGTTATATTCTTCTGGTTTCTAGAGCCCTTTGTTAAGAGACAGAGGACAAGCACTCCACTCCAAACATACAGTCAGGAAAGCGGCCAAAAAACATAGGTGATTTGAATGATTTATATGTCATGTTTCTGGAACAGGGAGAAAGCACAGATAGACGACCTTCCAGGGGCCTGGAATTTATGCGAAGCCTGCAGATTCCAGATATACGCACATGGAAACATAGGACTCTGTACGAGCTCGTTCACCCTCCAAGGTTCACAGAGTTGTTAAATCGCCTTATAGATCGAGTCAGATTCATGCTCCACATCACCTAAGTTCTTAAATCTGAGCTGTGCCTGAAATACTCTGCGACCGAGAGAAGCATTAATCTGCTTCAGCCACGAGTCAAGTCCACAGACACAAACACATGTTTGCACGCACGCAACATACACACACACACCCTTCCCCCACACACTCGTCCAGCCCATGTATACCTACTGTGGGCTGGGAGGCGCCACAGATAAAGTTGCATCTAATCCGGATATAACCATACAGACAAAACAAGATTAATTGGATTTCCCGGAAACAAAGATCAGATAGTGGAGGAGAAAGCTTTTTTTTTTTAAACATCACTTCTGACAACATATATAATTCTTGTAGATGGGCAATGCTCAGCATCCAGTAATCTAGCATTCTGTTCATGTAAAAAAAAACATATTTTTTTCCTTTCCCACGCAATGAAATATATATTTCCCTGATATTTGTGTGGTGTTGGGTCTACACAAAGTGGCACTCTGTCAGAGCAGCTTCGGTCAGATGGAATAAAAGGGGCCTCCGATCCCAAGTCTCTCTTCCTTCCACGGCCGCCCCGTGGTTGGAGATTTCATGACTGAGATGATAATAAGTATGGGTGACTGGGTTCTCACCTTACTCTGAGATCTGGCGGAGAAGAGGAGCAGAACAGAACTAAAACGCCCAGACAGAGCGAAGACCACAGAGGAGAGGGGTTTGGGGAAAAAAGGGACAAGTTGTTGAAAAGGAAGACGAAAGAATGAAATGCCTTCTACTGAAACCTTTTTTTAGACATAAATACCACACTCGGAAGCAGGCCAAAGTTTCTTATAACCGAAGAGGGGGAGAGTGTCCCTCTCACATTTTGAAGTTTCATATCTCCCCCCTCCTCACTCACTGTTTAAATGAGTCAGTCTCTGTACTTGATTGGGGTGAGGACAAGGCACACTTTTACACCCCCCCCCCCACACACACACTCTCTCTCATACAGACACATCTTTCACACCTAATATAACTCTGACCTTACTAAACGTCACCCCAAGCCTGCTGCATCCCCAGCCTGCTGCACCCCCAGCCTGCTGCACCCCCAGCCTGCTGCACCCCCAGCCTGCTTCACCCCCAGCCTGCCTCACCCCCAGCCTGTCTCACCCCCAGCCTACTGCACCCCCAGCCTGTCTCACCCCCAGCCTGCTGCACCCCCAGCCTGTCTCACCCCCAGCCTGCTTCACCCCCAGCCTGCCTCACCCCCAGCCTGCTGCACCCCCAGCCTGCTTCACCCCAAGCCTGCCTCACTCCCAGCCTGTCTCACCCCCAGCCTGCTGCACCCCCAGCCTGTCTCACCCCCAGCCTGCTGCACCCCCAGCCTGTCTCACCCCCAGCCTGCTTCACCCCCAGCCTGCTGCACCCCCAGCCTGTCTCACCCCCAGCCTGCTACACCCCCAGCTGCCTCACCCCCAGCTGCCTCACCCCCAGCCTACCCCCACTGTCTGCCTCACCCAAGCCTGCCTCGGGTTAATCAGAGAAGCAGTTTCATCAAGATCTCTCCTGAAGATATGAACTAATTGGATTACATTTTAATTGAAAAAGAAGGTCATATAAAAGTCAGACTAATCTCTTTTAGACCTTTAATTGTGGAAAGCACACTAAGATCTTTATTCCATACGGTCTGACGTTTTCCAAATTGTCTTTTTTTAATAATAATAATTTTTAAATATAGCTGCAAGCAACAATGGTGGATTCCCCCTCAAAATATTGTTAAATTGACATATTAGAGGGTTAAACTTAACTGCCGACAAAAGAACCATAGGGTTAGCAGTAACACCAATTCCAATTCAAAAGCTCTGCATGCATCCGGATTTCCATCCACTGTCCTTTAGATTCCAGATGCTACGCTCTAACAAACTGAGCCACACTCATTTTTGGAAAGTTTGTTTGTAATCAGTGACTAACGTGGATGGGAATACACTGCCAATGCATTGTGTAGTATTTACCTCAGAGTGAAACATTAGCTACATTTACATTTAGTAGACGCTCTTATCCAGAGCGACTTACAGTAAGTATAGGGACATTCCCCCCGAGGCGAGTAGGGTGGAGTGCCTTGCCCAAGGACACAACGTAATTTGGCACAGCCAGGAACCTTCTGATTCTGATCAGATCTATACAGCTAGAGGTAGCTAAGTGTACCTGTCTTGCTTTGCAGTGGCTTACAATCGCTAAACATATAACCAGAGTGTCATGAGATAAATAAATACTACAGATGAATCATTGCTATGTTTGACAAACGGAGGATAGACCAGTAGACCAGAAACCGGTATTTCTGTCAAAAATACTAACAGAAATGGCTTTTGTCGAGATATAGTATCAAATGAATGGCCAGTATGTAATCCAAACAATTTTTGCATTTGCTATTCTGCAGTTTAAGGCCCTCAGATGAGCATTAGGCTGGTGCAGGAATGGACAGGACAGAGCATCACAGAACAGTAGGCCGTTTGCAGGAAGGGACAGAGCATCACAGAACAGTAGGCCGTTGCAGGAAGGGACAGAGCATCACAGAACAGTAGGCCGGTGTAGGAAGGGACAGAGCATCACAGAACAGTAGGCCGTTGCAGGAAGGGACAGAGCATCACAGAACAGTAGGCCGGTGCAGGAAGGGACAGAGCATCACAGAACAGTAGGCCGTTTGCAGGAAGGGACAGAGCATCACAGAACAGTAGGCCGTTTGCAGGAAGGGACAGAGCATCACAGAACAGGGCCAGGAGGAAGTTTAACCTGCATGTGTCCTCTTCTGGTGCCCTTCTGAACTGTGAGTCTGTGCCTTTAAAATGTGTCCAAGGTTCAGTGAACATGATGGAACTTTCTGGTACAGTCAAGTTCACCCCAGCGTGAGGGATCAAGGCTTTTTATTTTCTCTTTCTTTTTTCGCTCTCTCTCGCTCGCTCTCGCTCTCTCCCACTCTCTTGCCCACTCTCTCTTGCTTCGTGTGCCTCTCGTCTATTCTGTCTGTCTCTTTTTTCTCTCTTTTTCCCCCTGCTTTCTCTCTCTCACACACATTCTCTCTCTCTGTCTTTCTTCGTCTATCACCCTCTCTCCTCTCCTCCTCTTCCTCTCCTCCTTCCTTTCCTCCACTAACAGAATCAAGGAACGTTTGGCCTCTCACACGTCTTGTTTTAGGACAGCAGCTCGTCCCTCCCCCAGAAGGCTGGCTGCTAAGGAAGAGAGGTAAAACTGTGTCGGAGGGAAAGGTGACAAGAGAAGGCCTCTGACGCTGATCCGAAGTGAAACGCCCTCTAATGCCTCGTCTCCAAATTGGAAAAATTGACCTTGCGTGAAGAGGTGACACCAGCCTGCTCCCTGAGCTGCGTTGGGGGTTAAGTGGGGGGAGTTCTGAGCAAGCTGCACTGGAGCCTGGAGGACAAGCAAATATTTCATGAGTAATTTAATATCTGGAACATGAGAGAGCCACCCACTCAGGATACTGGCCTGGAAACAGACAGTGATCCGGGGGGCAATGTGAGTTTGTTTTGTGTGTGTGAGTGTGTGTGTGTGTGTGTTTGCATCTTTGGTGTGCGCATGCATGTGCGTGTGTTTGTGTCAGTTTGTGTGTGTATGTTTGCATCTTTGGTCTGTCTCTGTGTGTGTGTGTGTGTGTGTGTGTGTGTGTGTGTGTGTGTGTGTGTGTGTGTGTGTGTGTGTGTGTGTGTGTGTGTGTGTGTGTGTGTGTGTGTGTGTGAGAGCAGGAAGAGAGTGGTCCCTGCTGAGGGCATGGTGAGTTTTCCCCCCATCACCACCTCCCTGATCAGCCTCTCCCCTTCCCCGCTGTCTCTCACTGGTTCAGAGCTCAGCCTCAATCTGGCCATGATGCTCCCTGAACTGAAACAGCGTGTCCATTCAGAGCAGGCCTCACACACCAGGCAACCCAGCCCCAGCCCCGTCACAGGAACCAGGAACTCCTTATATGGGAGTATTATGATTTATTTACAATTTATGATTTATTTACACACATGGCATTACACTTTTCATTACTTGACAAGTTTGAACATGAATATGCCATCATTCAAATTTTACTGTCCTAGTGAATGGAAGACAGCACTCCAAAATTTCACCTGAAAATTATTACACTAAAAATCATCTTATTACTAATGAAACAATGTAGAAGATGGATCCTAGACCATCTACAGGACTGTATGTACTTGCCAGGAAGCTATAGAGAGATGTTACAGTAGCGAAAGGGATGCTGCAGTAAAACTAGCAGTAAATACAGATTCCTTATCCGTACATGTCCATGTCCTTTAGCTAAAGTGTAATTATATACATTTGTGCCATCATTTTTCCTCCCTTCCTGCATCTTCACTAGAGGGCCAGAGTGGTTGGCGGGGCCCAGAGATAGGTGCTCTTCAGAGGTTGCTGTTCGTGCTTCCCCTGGCTGACAGGCCTCTGGTACTGTTAGTCTGGAGGATGGAGGAGAGTTAAACCATGCTGATTAGAGTCAAGGGTCCTCAAACCTGGAGCAGCAGCTGTTTAGGCTCATAAACACACACACACATACACACGGGCACACACACATGCACACAGGCACACACACATGCACGGACACACATGTACACATGCATGCACTCACACACCTGCTCAGGCAAAAGCACCCACGTGCGCACACACATTCACAAAGCCAGACACGCACACACACTATACACTCACATACAGCTGTTCGAACACGCGCATCCACACATTCACGTACACAAACACATATGCGTATGCATTCATCCTCACCCACATACACACAGACACACATATTCAAACACATGCACGTCATCGCACAGACACACACATGCAGTACAGATTCGCACACAAAAGTGAAGTCCACAAACCCTCACAGGCTCATGAATGTTTGAAGGGCAAATCCCTACGACGGCACAGCAGGCAGTGCATGCAGATGCTTTGTGAGAGCAGTAACAGTTTGCGAGCAAACATAATGGGTATTCAGCTGCACGTAACAACATATGACACCGCCATAAATGGAAATAAAACTTTGATAGGGCTCATAGAGATGTGCCACTTTGGAGGGAGCAGAAGTTAAGTACTGTTGGGTTTGACAGTGGGATGCCTGTAGTCAACATGCTCACAAACGTGAACATAACCGATCCCTGGCATGCGTGTTGATGCTGAGAAAGTCAAAGGATAAAAGAAATGCTCGTACCGTACACTTCTACTGTACACTGCTTCCTATGTCCTAAGAGACCATCGAGTTGCGCAATCCCCATGGGAGCCTTGCTGATGGCCAGAAGGCTGGAAGGCTATGATGTCACAGACGTCCGCTGATTATCTGTGATTCAGAAGTGGTTTTCTGGTGTTTTGGTTGTGGTAAGTACATAGGATCAGCCTTTCAGAACAAGTCCTTCATATCTTAAGTGGAGATTTCTCAGGGTCAAAGTTCCTCTCACTGAAACAGGTTCTCAGCGGACTGACTCTCTCTCTTTCCCTCTCTCTCTCCGTCTCTCCCCCCCTCTCTCTCTTTCTCTGCCTCCCTCTCTCGCTCTCTCTCTCTCCCAGGACGAGGCTGCAAAGCTGCTGACATTGAAATCGATGGCTGTCAACGCGCTGTCATGCCCAGCGCCCCCGGGGACGCAGATGACTGAGTAAGGAAGGAAGATCCCCAGACGATGTGACACATCTTCACGGGGCGAAAGGCCAGCCAGAGGGAGCAGGGAGGACGAGGAGAGAGGGGAGCAGGGAGGACGAGGAGAGAGGGGAGCAGGGAGGACGAGGAGAGAGGGAGCAGGGAGGACGAGGAGAGAGGGGAGCAGGGAGGACGAGGAGAGAGGGAGCAGGGAGGACGAGGAGAGAGGGAGCAGGGAGGACGAGGAGAGAGGGGAGCAGGGAGGACGAGGAGAGAGGGAGCAGGGAGGACGAGGAGAGAGGGAGCAGGGAGGACGAGGAGAGAGGGAGCAGGGAGGACGAGGAGAGAGGGAGCAGGGAGGACGAGGAGAGAGGGGAACAGGGAGGACGAGGAGAGAGGGAGCAGGGAGGACGAGGAGAGAGGGGAGCAGGGAGGACGAGGAGAGAGGGAGCAGGGAGGACGAGGAGATAGGGAGCAGGGAGGACGAGGAGAGAGGGGAGCAGGGAGGACGAGGAGAGAGGGAGCAGGGAGGACGAGGAGAGAGGGAGCAGGGAGGACGAGGAGAGAGGGAGCAGGGAGGACGAGGAGAGAGGGGAGCAGGGAGGACGAGGAGAGAGGGAGCAGGGAGGACGAGGAGAGAGGGGAGCAGGGAGGACGAGGAGAGAGGGAGCAGGGAGGACGAGGAGAGAGGGGAGCAGGGAGGACGAGGAGAGAGGTGAGCAGGGAGCACGAGGAGAGAGGGGAGCAGGGAGGACGAGGAGAGAGGGAGCAGGGAGGACGAGGAGAGAGGGAGCAGGGAGGACGAGGAGAGAGGGGAGCAGGGAGGACGAGGAGAGAGGGAGCAGGGAGGACGAGGAGAGAGGGAGCAGGGAGGACGAGGAGAGAGGGAGCAGGGAGGACGAGGAGAGAGGGAGCAGGGAGGACGAGGAGAGAGGGAGCAGGGAGGACGAGGAGAGAGGGAGCAGGGAGGACGAGGAGAGAGGGAGCAGGGAGGACGAGGAGAGAGGGGAGCAGGGAGGACGAGGAGAGAGGGGAGCAGGGAGGACGAGGAGAGAGGGGGATCACAGGTCCTCTCTTCATTTCTACCGGAGAACCTTTTACTTAGATATGGTAGATTTGGAGAAATATAAGACACATTCTTTGCATTGCTAAATCATTTTGGTAGTCGAAATGTCTTGTCAAGATGATCATCAATGTAGGGAAATGTGCAGAATGCAATAAAAGTTGTTTCAAATGTATTAAAACTGTATTACACCTTTGGATGTTTGTGACATTTTTTAACTTTTGGAAAAATGTGGCTTTGAATAACTGTGAGACATTAAATGTGAGCTATGTTAATAAAGAGTGAATTCCAATGGAATCATATTTAATAATGAAGTACAAAACATTTCATATTTGATTGTTTTTACATGAGCTGATTCCTAGGAGAGAGGTTTGAAAGTTCAATAGCAAATATAAAACATTTTATACAAAAACATTCCAGTGCAGTGAGATGAGAAAGCACACCAGTATGAAGTCAAGGTTACATTTGCATAAGAGAAAAATCCTTACAAAAAGTTAAAGGAATTTTATTATGATTCCAAGGACTTTCTCTAACAAAAGTAGCAGCATCCTTAATCTTTCCTGACTCTGTTTTCAATTTTGTTTCCCACAAAATGAACTCTGTTTTTCCTCATCGACAAATCAGTGTAGTTGATACATGTCTAATGTAGGGATTAACATTGCTGAAGCATTACATTGTTACTTCTTTAATGTGGGAGTTTAAAGGTCTATTAATGGGGCTTTTACACAGAATGCTCTGCACCAATCAGAGCGGTGTGTGGTCTGAAGGATAGGGCATCAAAAGGGAGGGTGGAGGGTGATGTGTTAATGTGGGTTGTGTGTGTCTGTGTTTGGGCGAGGTTGGTGTTGTGTGTGTATGGGTGTATATGTTGGGGGAGGTTGTGATGTGTGTGTGTGTGTGTGTGTGTGTGAGAGGATGTCTGAGTGGGTGGTGTCTGTGGGTGTGGATGGTGTGTGTGTGTGTGTGTGTGTGTGGGCGGGTGGTGGTGTGTGTGTCGGCGAGGGTGGGTTGTGTGTCAACGAGAGTGGTGTGTGTGTGTGAGAGGGGTGTGTGTGTATCTCGGCAAAGAGAGAGGGTGGGGTTTGTTTGGCCCGCAGGGCTCTGCTCCTGACCAGGATCATAAGCCAGACTGGATAAAGGGTGTGAGACTGGGGCCACGTAAAGTTTGGCCTCCTGAACTCTGGGACGTTAGCTGTGTCAGAGAGCCCTCCCATCACCTCCAGGCACGGACTGCCTGCTAAATCCATGTCAACTTACCCGACCATAGAAGCAGTGCCTGCTCTGATGCGCGCCCAGCGATTAGCCGGGTCAGGTCATCGCCCCGGCCTGCGAGGCTGGTCGATGGAGCTGTCACCAGAGAGATTGAGCAGCGTGATCAGAAATGGACCCAAACGCGACGGGCTGTGGACGGGTGACGTGGAGAGGATCTGGAAACACCACACCGTTCGTCACAGCTCCCCATCCTGTCGCCAGGACCTCCAGGGGCTTTCAGAAGCACTCACACGCTCACACCACATGTCACTGCACCGTTTTCTGGTTGCTGGACTGTTCGATATGTTTTCGTCCGTGTACTTTGTGAATAGGTTTGTGTCAGGACAGGACATATCTGCTGTTTTTGCATCCATACATTTGACTCATTGGTCCTCTCATTTGGTTCTTAGACACCTGAGTATTGTGAAGTTTGATGAAAGTTGAATTTACAGAAACACGCTTTGACCACATAATCCCAACAAGCAGGGAGAGTGTTTGTAGCCACTGATTAACACATTTTTACATTTTGCAAGTTGTTGTACTGGCCAAAACCACTTTCAGTTCCTTCTAAATAATCATCCTCCCACAAACCAAAGAAATCTAAACAAACTACATGAACTGAACGTTTTCAGCTTTGTGACAACCAGAACTCTTTCGAAAGTGTGGCCAGGAATCTTAGATTTCACGCTGAACGTAAAAGTAGAACTTGAAACCCTCATGTACGAAACACATAAACGGATCAACAAGCCTGAATGAAGCATGAAGGAACTCTGGCAGCACATGGGATTCCTCCTCCCACGTGTGTGTGTGTATGTGTGTCTGTGTGTGTGTGCATGTACAGTGTGTGTGTGTACATGTATTGGTGTATGTGTCTGTGTATGCTTTGTGTTCATGTGTGTGTCTGCATGTGTGCGATTGTGCTTGTGTATATGCGTGCGTGCATGTGTGTGTCTGCATGTGTCTTTGTGTTTGTGTGTGCGTGTGTCCCACCAAAATTTCACGCCACCGTTCAACCTCACAATCCAGCAACCCAAGTCGTGTGCATCGTGAGAGCCGCGGCGAGCCGTTCTCTGACCTACATAGGGGCGAGTGTGTGTGTCAGCAGCTATAGGCTACGCCACGTCCAGATGCCCTCTCCGCACGCTCAGGGGAACTGGGTCAAAGGTCAGCAGGAGCCGAAGAAAGGAGGCGTCAGGCGATCAGCACCGTGGCCGCCGGGGGAACAAAGAGCCGGGCCTGTCTGTTTACTGCAGACATACGGAGGAGAGAGCCTGAGCCTTTTGGCTCTGCCTCATTATCCCAGAGTATGTGGGCATACATTGAACACGGCAGGCGACAAATGCTGCCAGAACACAACAACATGCTTGGGAGGGGCGGGGGGGGCGGGGGGGGGGGGGGGGTATAGCGTGGGGAGGCAGAGAGAGACAGAGGGATGGGGGGCAGGGTAGTTCCGGGTGAGGGTGGTGCGTGCAATTGTACCTTGAGGGTATGCTTGTGTGTGTATGCGTGCATTCGGTGAATGCCTGCGCGCCTCTGTGTGCGTGTTTGAGAAGGGACGGGTGAGCGTGTGTGTCTGTTTGTGTGTGTACATGTATGTGTGTGTGTGTACATTAACAGTCTACATGTGTGTGTTTACGTATGTGTTTTGTGTGTGTGCATGTGTCTATGTGTGTGTGTGCGTGTGAGAATGGCCTACAGGCAGCAATAGAGCCACAACAGTGACCCAGCTTTGTCATTTACACAATCATCAGCAGAGCTCAGTTGGCGCGCTCTTCATGAGAGAAGCAGCGTTAACTTGTTTCAAAAGGGCTTAGAGGAATATCCCACATTAGTTGATGAGACCTCATTAAAACAACAGCAACACTGGAATACTATCTAACCCAGCAGTGTTATGAAGTTAATACAGTATCTGCATGGCGTGTGTGTTTTGCACAGACACACACACGTGTGTTGTGTTCAGCAAGCATGCTTACAATGCAGCAGAAAGCTATGAGTGCCACATTTGGACAATTATATAGTTTCAAACGCTTGACTGGGAAGAATCAAGAGGATGTTGCGTTGCCATCGATCAACCACAGAGATCCCAAATCTTTTTTATGGTGTAAACTTTTTAGAGAGGGAACAGCGATGTGATTTTGTTTCTCTCTAATGACACACGATGCCCTCCTCAAGCACGACGGCCATTTTGATTCCCCCTTCCTGACTAATATAGACACAAACCCCAGTCTGCCTGCAGCTTGGAAGTCAGTGGCAATCCCAGGCACCAGGCAGACCATCACAGGGGCAAGTTCTCAGTCTCCAACCCCAACCCTGTACCTTCCAGCTGGGTGACCACAACCGGGGTCAGCCTGGAGCTCAGGGGGGACTGGATGTTCCATCCACACTGACGAGCACGCGAGCATCTTGGCACCAGCATGTCTTTGTGATTGGGCTGGCTTGTTAAGATTCTGGCACGCGGTATAAAGCCTTTAACAAAGGGCACACTGCTCTCGGTGGAAGGTACCTGAACGAGACTTGGTAGAAGCGAGGCTGGCACAGCCCCCCTCAGGAGAACTCTCGATCGCGATTCCATTTCTGGGATGGAACATCCTTTGGGGGGTTTGCGATGGTGGGAGCCGAGGGCACCACGGAGAAGGCCTGGTGTGCAACATGCCGTACGAGGATGACCCGCAAGGCATACACACTCGAGCAGTCTGCTGTGTACACACGCCTCTGTTCCACACAGACTCAGGGCACCTCACGGCATGCCACTCTGGTTAATATTGTTGTCGGGTTTTTTTCTTTAAGGGATGGCAATCTCTGCTACTTGGCTAGTGGATTCTCTCTTGATTTCCTCCTCCACTCATGACTGAGAGCCAGAGGACGGTCACATGATCTCTCCCAGGGGTTTTGTGATTCTGGGTCATGGACTTCTCACGAGTGTTCATCATGTCTGCTCGGGCACCGCGTGCATGTTGGTGGGTTTTCAGAATGCTAATGGCCTGCGCTTGGTGACAGCAATGCTGCATGGAGCACTGTCGCCACCTGGTGGACGCCTGGTAGACTGACCTGGAATAGATGGATGTGTGTGGATGATGTGTGTTTGTGACTGAAACAATGGATTCAGAGAAGAAGTTGACATTACTTTGAGGAAATTAGTCTAGTTGTATTGGTGTCTTCTTTCAAATCTCTTCTTCGATACACTTCAATGTACTTTATTTGACTTTTATTTGCATATTTGTTTATTGTCCTTGGCCAAAATTGGTCATTGTTTCAAGGTGTTTTTTGTATATATTTTTTTCCTGTAAAGTGCTTTGTGAGCACTGTACGAATATAGTTTCATTACCTTACTCAGTGCTCCAGCTCCAGGAACAGTAAGACGTTTGAGTCTGCGTGGCTACATGTAAGATGACAGTTGAAAAAAAATTACAGAAAGAAAAGAAAGAAACCTGAAGAAAATGTTGCTTTTGAGCACACAGATGCCAACTTTTTTTTTCAAGTGATCTTTAGAACAGTGTAATTTTACAGAAAAAACTCTGAAACTGTAGTACAGATTTCATCCAACCAGGGGCAGCATGAACCACCCATTCACTGTTTGTGATCTCCTTTACATATTGCACCCCCTTGTGGTGCCTGCCCCATTATTGCTGAATTTGGTAATAATAAGTAAATGAATAATACATAGCCGATTATCACCTAATGTTGTGTTAGGTATTTTCAACTCAAAATCTTGTGCAAGTTTTAAACTTCTGTTCCTATTTTTTGCCTTAAGGTTTAATTGACCTGAGCTCATATAACTCGTTTTTAGTAGTAATAAATAAATAAACAAACAACCACCAGTAAAAACATTGTGGATATATAGTATATTACCATATATATTCACTATATAAACTCATAAAATAAGTTGTGTAACATTTGCATTGTGATTTAGAGGCTATTCCATGACTGAAAGTACGGTATGGGGAGTTTGGGCTTTCCAAGGGTTGGTAGATGTTAACATTTAACTTGTTTTGGTAGAACAACTGTCCATTGCCCCTTTAAAACATCCCTTCACCCCTTACATTCCATCCACTATACTGTACCTTCTTACACTTTACCACTAACACTCTATTTCATTACACATTCATTCTTTTGTACCTGCAAAGTTGTTGTGTAGTTACATGGTGCAGTAGCTACTATAACTTTATCATTTAAAGTATTGCCTGAGTGTTTGTAAACAGATCTCATGAATACTTATGATGACCATATTCAAGTAAACTGTTACCCAGTACTGTGTTACAATGTGTAATGGAGCAAAAAACATTTTCATCATTTATCATCATGAAAAATAACTAATCTAAATATCAATTATGTATTTTATTACAAAGGTCATAAATCACAGATGAACATGTTGCATTGAATAGTAGGCAGCTGGTATCTTTTCAGATTGCTTTAGTGCAATATTAATTTCACTGAAACCCATCCCACCTCAGCTGTCCATCAGAATATCATTTCCTCATTCAGAGGTGAAGGACTACTGGCCGCAGCAGGCTTTCACTGATGGGAAACAATGAAACTGTTTTCCTTTGTCCTGGATTGTTTATTTTTATGTAGAAACGGCTTAGGGGAGAGATGGGGATGATGGGATTATATTAAATATACCATTACATTAAGACAAAATAATTAGATTGAACAGGTTGATGAAAGGAGTTGACAACCCTTTATACAAATCAAAGACATGCCCAGAAACATCTGTGTGTCAATGAAACTCAGATTGTCTTTGCTTCAATTTTTATTATAAAATGTTTATTAATATCCTCAAACTACATATAGCATGGTACAATTTAAGGATTTTGAAAGGCATTGAACTCAAGTACATTTTTATGATTTCACTAGCGCAACAACAAGGATTTTTCTGCCCACAACTTTAACCGTTGTTACTGCACCATGGTTACGTTGGTATACTGTTAAAATGTTTGACACTGAGTTGGTTGATTTGGGATTGTCCTTGAAAACACATAGTGGCAGTATCATTGGGCATATCCCCAAAAAATCTACAGCTTTGTAATCTGACTGATCCTTAAGATTTCCTTTTTTATATGCAGTACAGGTAAATTGGTTAAAGCTTGATATTAGCCTGTCTAAATGATCTCTTTTTCAGAAACTGTGTAAATTATACATTTTTTCCATGGGGGGAAGGTGTATGTGCAGCTACAGCCAGAACAGCACAACCAGGAATTAAAGTAATCATCTGATTTCCATGACACTTTACGTATTAACCATCCTTCACCAACATGTATATTCCTGTCGTTGGGTAATGACAGGGTGATATACAAGATGGACATATTACTGTAAGCATGCAGTGTATTGTTCTCAATAGTAACATTAAGCAACAGGCGTGTCGCTGTGAATTCTCAGATGTGATCAACCCAAGCATTACTGAGGGATAATGCCATATCTGTGTCACACCAATCTCCTTCCACAGCAATTATACACGATGAACGTTCTAGAACCAGGGATCTGTGATCAAAGTGCTCAGTGGGGGCTGTCGTCCTGTCTGCCTATCTGCCTGTGTGTCTGTCTGCCTGTGTGTCTGTCTGCCTGTGTGTCTGCCTATCTGCCTGTGTGTCTGTCTGCCTGTGTGTCTGTCTGCCTGTGTGTCTGCCTGTCTGTCTGCCTGTGTGTCTGCCCATCTGCCTGCCTGTCTGCCTGTCTGTCTGTCTGTCTGTCTGTGTGTCTGTGCTCTGCAGCTTTGGATTAGTATTCATCAGACAAGCTCATTTTATTACAAACCTGCATCAAGCCACATGTGCTGTGGAGGCTGCATGGAGTATGTGATCACTCTGGTAACTCCACCAGAAGGACTAAGGAGAGAAGGAGCGTGAGAGGGAGGAGGGAGAGAGGAGAGAGGGAGTGAGAGAGGGACTGAGAGAGGGAGGAGGAATGAAGACAGAACGAGAGAGGAAGGAAGAGGGAGGTAGGAAGAGAAAAAGAGGGAGAGAGAGAGAGAGAGAGAGAGAGAGAGAGAGAGAGAGAGAAAGAGAGAGAGAGAGACAGAGAGAGAGAGAGACAGAGAGAGAGAGAGAGAGAGAGAGAGAGAGAGAGAGAGAGAGAGTGGGCTGGTTCATCAGATGTAAGTGTGTATAGAGGATATCTCAGAGATGTGTAGTCGTGTACTTCCAGGTTGTGCTGATGGTCTCTGGTCCAGCTCCCAGCCTCGTTTGAACACGTCAGCCTTCATCTGTTATCTGGTTATGTGACTCCTGCACAACTGATTCATACACATCTGACCCACAAACACGTTTATATGTTTTCTTATCCAGCGGGAAGTCATAACAGCAGAGAGAACTGGGTCAGGCCATGCATATGAGCAGAATGTGAAACTAAACCACAGTGTTTTGGCTCTCTATCTGATGACTGTAGTCTTGACCAGTTTGTTTTGATCTAGTGGTGACTTTTGCAGAATATTTCTGAGAATTATTTAGGGTTAAGACCTGCTAGGTACCTAAACAGTCGTGAACTTTCAGGGCCACAAATAAATTCTGTCAAAGTAGCTTATAACAAGTTAAAATGTGAAATGTAGTTCTGAATGATACCGGTACTACACAACACTTGAATAAACTATGTTCATTGAAATGTATTTCAAATAACGTATTTAGCTGATATGATTGTTCAATGTGAAATGTCAGCAGTACTACAGCATTCTAACTGAAATAGTAGTAGAGTTTTAGCTTGCATACAGGCTGACACAGTCTGAGCCATATCACATGGAGTTGATTCACATATTGTAGGAGCTGAATCCCATGGAGCCAAATCACATACTGTAGAAGCTAATTCACTTACTGTAGAGCTGGATCACATAGGAGCTACAATAAATCACATACGGTAGGAACTGAATCCCGTAGGAGCTGAATTACATACTGTAGGACCTGAATCACAAAGGAGTCAATTCACATGTGTACTGATTCACATCAGCGCTGAATCACACATGAGGTGATTCAGCACATTAGTTTACATTGTACAGCATGGATTCCTGGGCCAGGCAGTGTAACGTCCCTGTGAGTAACAAGCACCAACATGCCACGGTGTTGACCTACAGCATAACAGGCTGCATCTCCAATACACACAGGAATACTGAATTGTCACACATACAGATTCAAACGCCTTCTCTCACACATACACACATGCTTACTCACATGTCATCACACACACACGCACACACTTTCCAGATGCAGGAGCACCCATTTCTGTGGCACGGCAGATGTTGCTGATGGTTGTTACAGATAATCCTGAATCCTGGTTTGTATCCCAGCAGGAACCATGGCCACGATAAACACATCTGGCAGCATTCTGCAGTAAATGGAATCATTCCACAGAGCACCAGCGGGAGAGGAATACTCAGTTCTATCCAGGAGAACGTGGAACCAATATAGATTTCAAACTTGTGGTAAGTTTTTTTTAGAGTTGATTCCTATATGGATATCTCCTTTAAACACTCATCCAAGTCCAATCGGACTTCTGATAGTTAGTGTTGCTTATGTAATGCATTGTGTTATAATGACTCGAGGCACTGTGATACACAACGTTGATAAATCAGGCCTTTTTCTTGGCTTTTCACTGGATACCCTCTCATTGTATCTAATGGCATCCTGAACAATTATTTGTTACTGGTACTGTATAGAAGTTGAGTTGTGTGATATTAATTGCACTCATAATGAGTCATTATAGGAAGTTATGATTACTAATGATTATAATAATTATATATAATTATAATTATAATAATTATGAGTATGTCCAACTTTCCGTCTAATGCATCATCTCTTTAAGAAGAAAGGTGCAATTATGGTGAGACTGTCAATGTCAACCGTGCAGGGGTTTCCTTTTATGTTCCTTTATCCTCTTCTTGTGAGCTCACCGGTTCTCCAACTGGGATAGATCGGATGGTTATGAAAATACTATGATGAACAGTACATTGGCAGGTGGACCTGGCATGAAAAGAATGATTCTTACTGAGACCTAAGATAGAGATACAATGACATTTTACATTGACTTTGTGTCAATTCTAGTTTACGAAGAGACTTTCTATATTTCCTAGGAATGGGCTGCAGCTATGGATGTTGGATGACATCAGTAAATACAGAATATGGCTGCTGTGAGTCACACTGTCTGTGTTATGATTGCAGAAACATTATGCAACTAATGTGTTTCCAAGAAGATGTGTTGGGACCAGCCATAGCTCTCTGTAAGAGATGGAATCTACTTATCTGAAGGATGAGAGCCGGAGTCTAGCACCTTTGAAAATTGCTGAGTGCTCTACAATGTCCACGCTGTAATTGGTGCTGTGTTTTCACCAGATGTTGGCCAGAGGAAAGATAAATGTGCAGTAAGATGATCTTGGTTGCACAGTCAAGAGAACTGCAAACAATGTGCACCTCAGCAGACTTTAGGTTTAAGTCTGGCATTATCATTCCATTAGCATCTCATAACCGCTACTAAAATATTATGATTATATTACCGTTAATACTTGATTACCCTCTCGCACATGGAAGTGTTGAGCATTGCCACTTTCCAATTCATGTTCCATTACTTCATGAGCCATTAGTTTCTCCTGTGAATATTGAGACAGATCATTAAGGCAGACTAATCTGCTGCAGGAAGGAAGAGAGAGGGAGAGAGAGGAACTGTCCTGTAGAGATGGTGAAATAAAGAGAGGGAGGGAGAGAGAGAGAGGGCAGAGAGAGAGGGCAGCGAGAGAGGAAGGGAGGCTTCAGGAAATGGGCAGGCAACTTTCTACAGTATTTATTTCCCCCCCCCCCCCCCCTCTCTCTCTCTCTCTCTCTCTCTCTCTCTCTCTCAATTCAATTACATATGTCCAACGGAGTCCACAATGAAGGGACATGCAACACACATAATTAACACACATCAGAAAAATCTTCATAAATGATAAACAAACATTTACAGTATAACAATGCCAAGTAACATATTATGTATTTTTTTCGATCAATTGATACATAGAATGTACAGTATACATGGCCTTATGCATATTCTCTCTCTCTCTCTCTGTGGAAAACTTGGTTCGGCTGAGAAGATGTCTAATACCTGTTGTCCCATGTGAGATAACGGTGTCTAAGAAGCTCTCTGTCTCTCTCTCTCTCTCTCTCTCTCTCTCTCTCACACACACACACACACACACACACACACACACACACACACACACACACACACACACACACACACACACACGCACACGCACACGCACACGCACACGCACACGCACACCTTTATTACTTTAATATATACCAAAGGCTCCCTTTGTTAGTGCATGATGTTTTATAACCTCCCCTACTGTGTGTGAATAACCTGGAGAAAAAGCAAGTGAGACCAAAAGAGAAGCAGAGAGAGAGAGAGAAAAAGCAAGACAGGGAGCAAGATGGAGTGATTTAAAACCTCAACCACACTCAAGTCACAACACAACCGAGTCTCCAGCTTGCTGAAGTAATTGTTCATTCTAGGTGGACATGTGTGTTTGTCAGTCAGAACACCCAGGATCCATCTTTGCAAAGTACTTAAAAGAGTGAGAGTACTGATGAATGACACAGAGAGACCATACAAACGCCTGTCTGTGGGAGTGTTGGTTTGGGTGTTCATCATCAGATCCTCACAGGAGAGAGCTGTTAAATGTTCGTTAACACTTAATCACCAATCAAATTCTCCCAGCTGGACAGTTGCTTTTCATGAGCGCATCTTACTTCATGTATAAATCGTGAGTGTCTGCCAAATAAATCAAGCGTCTGCTAAATAAATACATGTACGTTGTTTAGTAGTTTGAGTCTAAAGAAGCGTGCACACTGTCGCAACACTGACCATCCCATCCCAGGGGGCCTGTCATCAGCGCAGCATCACAGGCAGGGCGATGAGGAAAGGGACCGGGAACTCGCTGTTGTCCGTCAGGGAGACCGATGTCCACTTGCCGACTCGATCCAGCGTTGGCAGACCCAAAAGATGTTTGTTATGGCAACATCCGGGTATTTGTTGACTTATGTTAGCCAGTACATTTGATGCCAGATGTTGTTTGTGATCATGTTCTGAGAATCGGCCACGATGACGATGGATTGTTCACATTGATTGCACCTGCTTGGATGCCATTTTCACAGTCTGTTTTACAACTCTTTTACTAAGAGTTGCCAACATGAGCAGCTTCACCACAAGCAGAATTAATAAAACCAAATGAGGCCCCCGCGGACATTCAGTCTCAGCTTCTGAACGAACAAGGTCCCAGCTGTAATTTGTTAGGCTGAATTGATGTACTCAGTTGAAGACATGTTTTAGATTCACCCTTGGTTTTTTCTGTAAATGCTGGCAGATGTTCTGTACCATGGCAGGTTTCTGTAACCTGCCTCTTCTCCCAGCCCAGATGTCTAAAAGGTTAGTCCTTGAAGGATGTCTTCCCTGCATCCTGCAGAATGATCCTGTAGATGTGTTCAGCTGTGTCTGCAACCCACACTGACCTTTCACCGTTGAGCCATTGGGCATTAGTCAACTGGAATGTACTGATGAACTTAATCTGCAATTACAATGAACGGTGCCCATTAGGACATTTGAAAACCTTGATTAAGGAATTAACTGTTCTGGACACTTTTTCTTCTGATTGCTTATTACGATTGTGACGGCCTCCTCAGCCGTTAAGTGGCTACACCTGGGCCCGGGTGGTTTCCTCCCCTTTAAGAGGACGTCAGGAGAGAGACATGACCCCTTCGTTTGTTCTCAGCACACTTTTGTTTTTTGAGTTGTGGCAACCTTTTGATCTTTGGTTAATACACCTTTCAACACTGCTCACTATCATGAGACACTCACACACATGTACACTGCTGATTTACTGACTTACATACCTCACTTTTGATTATGTTAGATTAATATTCTTTAATAAATGACCACAGCATTAGTCCTCGCGCATGTGTTCCCCTTTGTTTTGTCTCAACCCCCGAACCGGGTTCGTGACATGGGCCCATGTCACGAACCCGGCTCGGGGTGAGGTATTCTTTGTTCACATTTAAGCGTTTATTTGAGCATATCGTGTTTGAAAACATAAATATATCACTTTTGTGTATTGTCTTTTTGCGCAATGCTGAATTTCTTCATACAAGATACAGTCAGATGGCTGAGCGGTTAGGAAATCGGGCTATTAATCAGAAGGTTGCCAGTTTGATTCCCGGCTTGCAAATTGTCATTGGTCAAGGCACTTCACCCTACTTTCCTTGGTGTAATGTCCCTGTACTTACTGTAAGTCGCTCTGGATAAGAGCATCTGCTAAATGACTGAATGTAAATGTTTCAATGTGACAGTCTGGTCATGTAAATGTAAGATATACAGATATGTAGCAACAGCATCTCACAGGTACGATAGCTGTGCTGTTTTGTGTACTAAGCGCATATGTGACTCCTGTGTGATATATATATACGAAAATCTAAAGTTCAAATGTGTCTACCAAGGTAATTTATGTGAGTTCCAACATGAGGGGTAGAAGCAGAAAGCTAACAGCAAATAGAATCTCCTGGCTTCCTCTCCATCTCCAGGGACCATCAGCGATGGGGAAGACAGGCAGCAAGGTCCTGAGAGAAACCTCCTTGGACGGGATTCAGGCGCAGGTAAAGAAAACACACACGCAGTCACACGCAGACACACAAATATTCAGACACACACGACGGCACTACACACGTTTAAGCATGCACACGCACATATTCCATACACACACAGACACACTTAATATGCAGCACACACCAAACAAACGCACTTGCTCTGCCCACACACAGAGACAGACTTGTTGGGAGTCAGGGGTCATGTGTGTATGTCTGCTGCACAGTGCTTATCTGAGGCTGCTCAGATGGGAAGGCAGGAAGGCAGCAGCCCCTGCTCTGATCCTGAGCTCTCGGCTGATTACGCAAGCAGGATCAAGCCTTGCCTGCGACGGCCGCAAGTTATTTCCACAGTAACGCAGCATCATTAGGCTCACAACCGGAAGAGAACAGCTCTGCTCTGCTTGGGTGGACCACAGATCCATCACTGCTATCCATGTTGGTTGATGATTCATTTGGACACATGTTGAAAAAGGAGGAAATCGTTGGAACGGTCATTAAAATGCATTGTTGAAATTGTGCTTTGGAGTAGTATTTGAATGTAAATGAAGGGTTTTATAATAAAAAGCTGCTTTTGTTAGTTTGGTGTTCCTCTATTTTGACAAGAACATGAGTCTGCATCTCTATCCAGAGTTTAACATGTTCTTTTTGAAATGCACCAGAACTTCATATCATCTTGGTTGAATCATCAGGGATAGTGAAATTATCACATAGATTATTTTCCAAATTTCAATCTGTTTAGAACTATTTGCTAATCAGGTCCACCTGATCACCTCCTCTGATGCAAATGTGGAAAACTTGGTTCGGCTGAGAAGATGTCTAATACCTGTTGTCCCATGTGAGATAACGGTGTCTAAGAAGCTCTCTGTCTGTCTCTGTCTCTGTCTCAGTCTCTCTCTCTCTCTCTCTCTCTCTCTCTCTCTCTCTCTCTCTCTCTCCCCCCCCCTCTCTCTCTCTCTCTCTCTCTCTCTCCCTCCCTCTCTCTCTCTCTCTCTCTCTCTCTCTCTCTCTCTCTCTCTCTGTGTGTCTCTAATCCTGGGATCAAATCTACTGTTCTAACTCAGGCTCCACACCTTTGGTCTCCCAGACCTCCCCGCCAGGTCCAGACACAGTACAGGATTTACAGTGTACCGGGGGCTGATACTACACTAAACAACACGACGCAAACTCCACAGATTTAGGGTTATAGTTTTTACTATAACGACATTTGGCATGTCAAGTGACTCCATAGGAAAGAGAGAGAGAGACGAGACTCGGTGAGTGTACCTAGACCCACTGGAGCGTTCTAACTCTATTTGAGCACGGTCATTACTCATGTGGATCTCCGTGTCAACTCGTGTCTTCTCCCAGAGGCCTTAGAGAGGGGCGGGTGAGTGCCAGGCACGCCAAACTTGGTGGCTCGCCGTGTTCCGGCACAGGGAACAAGGGACTGAAGTGAATTGATTCTCGGGGGGATTACAGATTAAGAAAACCCCCCTCCCGCTCAGATGGGTTTTAGTGGAGTAAATCTAGGGATTATGATGTCAGAGGCCCGTGGTTTGCCCGAGAGGAAATTGAATTGTCAGAGAGGAGTTCTGATGTTCAGGATTATGGCACGGCCAGCGAGGAGATAGGGAGCTGGCTTCACCATGTCGGAACCACACCTCAGATCTGTCAACCCGTCATGGGTGACCGTCACCGTCCACAGGACAGCCGTTTAGGAGTCTCCTGGGCGAGATGCTGAGTGGAGGGTTCAGAGAATGATTTGGTGACAGAAGGGGATTGCTGACTCTCTCCCCCACCCCTACAACCCCCCCCCCCCCCCACACCCCAGCGTGTAAAGCAGCCAGATGGTGAGTACTGTACTGTAGGACATGCAAGACCAGACATATACGGGGAACCATTCCTGTCATGTTTGTACCAGTAGGCCGACTGTATCCCAACACAGCTGGTGAGATAGCTGCGTGCTCCCTGATGGATGCACTGTATTAGCGCATGCACGGTTCTTTCTCGACTGAACAGTGATGTGATCCTTTTGGACTCTTTGGCACATCCCTAACTCTGGAAGTGTGTGTGTGTGTGGTGTGGTTGGTTGGGTGTACGGTCACGCATGCGGATGTGTTTGTGTCTTTGTGTGTGTGGTGCAGTCTGCCCCTACTGCTGCCGCTGCCGCCGCCGCCGCCGTGACTGTAGAAGAGCAGACCAAGCCGAGGAGGATGCAGGTGAAGTGGACCCAGCTGGGCATGGCGTTCTTCCTGCTCCTCTCCCTCGTCATGACGGGGTGTTTCCTCTGGCAGTACCAGCTGCCAAAGCTGCCGCCAGGTAACGACTAACCTTCCTCTCTTCAAGATGGAAACCAAAAGGAATGTCATTTGTCTCGTTGGGGCCAAAGAGAAGGATGTGAGACAGACAAAAAGCGATTAACGCTCAATGGGAATGTCATTTCATGTTGTGGTTATCAGTTTACATCAGGTAATTGTGATTGCCAGGATTACAAACGTTGACTTTGAGGTAATAGTGTTTTCATTTGCAAGTGTGGATAGTGGCGTACAGTACCATGCCTATTGTAAGTGCTTCACAATAACTAAGAGAGTAGAGCTCTCTTTGTAGCTAAATCTTTTTTCTCTCTTCTGAGTCAAAAGGGGTCAGGCAAGTGCTTTGTCGGCGGTTGTCACGGGTGCCTTTGTGAAATCCAATTATTTTTGAAGGTGGGAAATGGATTAGAATTCTAAAGACAGTCAGTCAGCCTGGTGATGATAAGACTGCACAGTGGATGTAAAGGTGTAAAACTGTATTTGCAGGACCTTTGGGATAGCTGGCATAACTGGTCTCCTACTTCAGTTGTCTGCTTTGTGATAGGCTATTCTTGAAAATGTGAGAGCTACTGTATGTATGTGTGACATATAAGCTATGCAAACTTGTTAGTTATGTCAGCTACGCAATCCATACTTCTTCACGTGGTGTGCCAATTTGTATTTTACAGTCAGGGAAATTACATAGATTTGCAGTATAGATTGACACTTAATGGCTACAAGGGTCCCCAGTGTGCTGTATTATATTTCAACCCTCATTCAAATGGATGTTCATATTCATTTACCCTCAGCTGTGCGACAACAATCGTTCAGGCAGGACTGCCTCCATGAAAGACAAGAGAAGATTGTCCTGAGACAGACAGCCTCCTTGTCACAATGCTCATGCATTGTTGAAATTGCACTTCATATGATTCAAGTGGGAATTTCAATAACCATATTTTATGTTGTGCTTCTTTCCACCTGCTCTCTCTCCCTCTCTCTTATTGCCCCATTTTCCCTCTCTTTCTCTCTCCCCTCTCCTCTCTCTCTTTCCATTTGTCTCTCTCCTTTTGTCTTTCTGTTTCTCTCTCTATCCTCCCTCTCCACCGCTCTCTTTTCCCTCCCTGCTGTTCTCAGATGAAGGGATGGGTGGGAACTCTAAAGCAGAGAGGATGTGTCCACGCTTTCCCCAGGCCCTCCCTCTTGAACACCCTATCCCCAGCCTGAAGGAAGCCCTGGAGAAGGTAGGAGGAGAGACAACCTCCCCCCTCCACACACACACACACACACACACATACAGATGCATCTGCACAAACACAAGTGCACATACAGACACACACACACACACAACTAGTTATGTACAGTCGGCACTAAAACATACAACAACAAAAAAACAGACAATAGTCCACACCAATACAGGCAAGGTAGAACACACACACACACTATACACACATCTAAAACAAGACGTCTTAAGGTTCCTTATGATGCCCCTCTTGTCAGGGTCAAAGCTCTTAGCGATCTGCAGCAAAGCCTTGCATGTCCACTAAGAACAGGAGAGAGTGCTAGGGGGATTATGCTTCACTCTGTACTGCAGCGATCTCAGTGAGGGATCCCAGGGGGGATTTACAGTCATACATGTAGAAAAGCAGGCTTGATGAAGGAGGTGTGTCCCTCTTCACAAAGCCTGTGATTTGGTCTACTTTACACCCAGTAGGTACCGCTGCTAGACGATGACTTGAAAATGAGACCAGGGTTTCACAATGGAGAACCAAGGACATAACCTCCCATCTTTCAGAAAAGGAAGGGAGAGAGGACTGAGATCTCTAGTCTGGGTTCACGATGAAAGAGGCCTTTCATATTGCGGTCAATCAGATGTAGTCGCAAGGAGGAAGGACGGTTTGACAGTTTGACCTCGTTTGATTCTTGACAGCCCCGTTATAACTGAAGTGTACAACGTACAAAGGAAGGGAGTTGGATTCTCACTGAATAACCTAATCCCAGTGAATCAACAGGATGTTTTCCTTTGGAGCTTTGCTGGGCAGAAATTACATACCTTCAGCAAGTCAACCTCATTACAAACAAATGTTAAATACATAAAAAATCTGACAAGACATCCTTCACAAACATGTTCATTAGGAGATGATTCGACCCCACAGTCTTCTTGCACCCTCTTGTCTGTGTGCTCCTTTGTTGTTGATATTAAGTTTCCAAAAAACCTATACAAAAAGGGTGGATGTTCTCTCATCTACGATGACATATGAAAACGTTATATCCCTGATGCCGAGTAAACGCTGTTGTTGTTGTTGTCATGACGCATGTAGATTGTCACATGGTCGTTGATGTCATGACGTCCTCCAGGTGGACACCCTACTGCGCCAGACCCTGAACCCTGTGAGCATGCCCTCCCTGTCGGCCATCGTCATCTTTAACGACACCGTCCTCTGGACGGGGAACTTTGGCAAGAAAAACAACAGCGACCCCCTGTCGACACCACCCAATGAGTACACCATCTACAGGTGGGCAGCAGCAGGGTGCTGGGGGAGGTGGAGCTGGAGGGGGTGTTGGGGGTGGTGGAGCTGGAGGGGGTGTTGGGGGAGGTGGAGCTGGAGGGGGTGTTGGGGGAGGTGGAGCTGGAGGGGGTGTTGGGGGAGATGGAGCTGGAGGGGGTGTTGGGGGTGGTGGAGCTGGAGGGGGTGTTGGGGGTGGTGGAGCTGGAGGGGGTGTTGGGGGAGGTGGAGCTGGAGGGGGTGTTGGGGGAGGTGGAGCTGGAGGGGGTGTTGGGGGAGATGGAGCTGGAGGGGGTGTTGGGGGTGGTGGAGCTGGAGGGGGTGTTGGGGGTGGTGGAGCTGGAGGGGGTGTTGGGGGAGATGGAGCTGGAGGGGGTGTTGGGGGAGGTGGAGCTGGAGGGGGTGTTGGGGGAGGTGGAGCTGGAGGGGGTGTTGGGGGTGGTGGAGGTGGAGGGGGTGTTGGGGGAGGTGGAGCTGGAGGGGGTGGTGGGGGTGATGGAGCTGGAGGGGGTTTTGGGGGAGGTGGAGCTGGAGGGGGTGTTGGGGGTGATGGAGCTGGAGGGGGTGTTGGGGGAGATGGAGCTGGAGGGGGTGGTGGGGGTGATGGAGCTGGAGGGGGTTTTGGGGGAGGTGGAGCTGGAGGGGGTGTTGGGGGAGGTGGAGCTGGAGGGGGTTTTGGGGGAGGTGGAGCTGGAGGGGGTGTTGGGGGTGGTGGAGGTGGTGGTAGAAGTGATGAAGTTTGTGCAGAAGGTGAATATGGTGGAAATGATGAAAGCTGTAATAGCTGTACCGGTAGTAGTTTGGCAAAGTAAAGGTCAGGTTTAGAATTGTCCACACCAAATGCAAAAAGTGTCCAATTGTAGTCCAAAAAAGTGTCTGCGTCAAAACCTGGGCCTTGAAATCTATGTTGAAGAGTGAAAAGGTCAACCTGAGGTATATTCTGAAATCTATGATGCCTTTCTTACGTAAATGCATTGGAGACAGTCTGAAGTGCTTTGAAGTGTTTTCGTGGGTGAGGCAAGTTTATATTTTTGTATAAAGGAGGTGTGCACTTGTGTCGATCAAGCTGGCTCAGTTATGGCTCAGTGGATATTTTCAGCACTTCTGAATGTGCCTTTAATTGCATATGCTTCTCTGCACTTGAAATAAGTGAGAACATGACACTTCAACCAACCGTCCTCTCGAGTCCTACTGCTTCTGTCCTGTACCCAGTCAGAGCCTCACTCAGAGCCTCACTCAGAGCCTCACTCAGGGCCTCACTCAGGGCCTCACTCAGAGCCTCACTCAGAGCCTCACTCAGGGCCTCACTCAGGGCCTCACTCAGAGCCTCACTCAGGGCCTCACTCAGAGCCTCACTCAGAGCCTCACTCAGGGCCTCACTCAGAGCCTCACTCAGAGCCTCACTCAGAGCCTCACTCAGGGCCTCACTCAGAGCCTCACTCAGAGCCTCACTCAGAGCCTCACTCAGAGGCTCACTCAGGGCCTCACTCAGAGCCTCACTCAGAGCCTCACTCAGGGCCTCACTCAGAGCCTCACTCAGAGCCTCACTCAGAGCCTCACTCAGGGCCTCACTCAGAGCCTCACTCAGGGCCTCACTCAGGGCCTCACTCAGGGCCTCACTCAGAGCCTCACTCAGGGCCTCACTCAGGGCCTCACTCAGAGCCTCACTCAGAGCCTCACTCAGGGCCTCACTCAGAGCCTCACTCAGAGCCTCACTCAGGGCCTCACTCAGGGCCTCACTCAGGGCCTCACTCAGAGCCTCACTCAGAGCCTCACTCAGGGCCTCACTCAGAGCCTCACTCAGGGCCTCACTCAGAGCCTCACTCAGAGCCTCACTCAGGGCCTCACTCAGAGCCTCACTCAGAGCCTCACTCAGGGCCATGCACCCGGCACTTAAGGATCAAGTGTGTGAAAGTGGGGATAAACAAAATACATTTGTTTAAAAAAATATCCAACAAAGTTTCTGCGACACCCTGCAATATATGACTTTGCGATGAGGATATAAATTAAGTACTCTTGTCAAAATCTTTGTACACTAAAATTGCATGATTTGTGAAGCCTGATGAATACTCTAAAGATTTGGGCTCTTCGCTAATTTGATTCTGCAATGAATAAACATGCAATATAGATCCATTAAATCATTGTTAAGCCCTCTTACAATAGCAAATGAATTGGCTTTTTCGGGTGCGTGAATCTTCATAACACCCAAGTCCTCCACTATCTGAGTCCCGTGTTTCGTCTTGAAGAGAGATGACCATGACTGGAGAGGGATGAACTATAGAAGAGGACTGGGGAGAGAAATTTCCGACAACCTCCTAAGGCTCTAGAAAGAACCTAATGAGTTCTTCCTTTTATTTGGATTCCAAATAGAACCTTATGGGCCTGAAAAGAAGGATGTATAGAGGGATAACATTCAACTGCAAATCAAGAGAACCCCCCACACACATACCTCCACCTCACTTCACTTAAGTATCTACGGAATGAACAAACTGTTCGCAGAGGGGTTCTTCCATTTTTGCATACAGCTCTACACCGCACTCGGTTTCGCAAACAAACATGTGGATGTGTTGGTCATGCCCTCCAGGATTGCCAGCCTGTCGAAGATCTTCCCCACACTGATGCTGTACCGGCTGTGGGAGGACGGCAAGGTGGGCTCCCTGGACGACCCCCTGGAGAAGTACGTGGATAACTTCACCATCAAGAACCCCCTGGGCAGGACGCGAGACTCAGAGCTCAAGTACGTGACGGACGGCTTGATCTTCCTGGACAGCGGGGAGGTCCAGATACGCTCCTCGTCCGTCACCCTCCGCAGGATGGCCAGCCAGCTCTCAGGTCAGATACCCTCCACAATTAGTCTCGCAGAAAGAAAGAAAGAAAGAAAGAAAGAAAGACTAATTATGCGATCTATCAGAGATAGATATTTGATCTTGTAAAACATACCAGACACACACACAGATCTTGCTACTAACTACTGTAGTACCGTACACTTGAAGTCTTGTATGCTACACTCAGCCTAATAATGCACTAAGGATCAAAGGGTCTGCTAAATAAATATGAATTTAAAAAAAACACTAGGTTTCAGCCCCTGATGCACTCTATTGCTAGCTCCAGAATTTGCCTCTATGTTGAGGTAACTAGCGGTTGTTTCATTTATTACTAGACATCCACATGAATCTACTGTAGGTAGTGGTATCAGCCAGGCCCACAATACCATATACCAACATACTGTGGAGCTAACTGCTAATTGGTGAAACAAACAATATAATCTAGTGCAGTGTTCTCCAACTCTATTCCTGGAGAGTTACCTTCCTTTGGGTTTTCACTTCCACACAAATCTAGCAACCCTGATTCTAATAATCAGCTGGTTCATGTGTTCAATTGTATTAGCAACAACTAGGGTTAGAGAAAAAACCTACAGGGAGTTAACTGTCCAGGAAGACAGTTTAAGTGGGTTAGTCCAGTGGAGAAATCAATTGCTGCAAAAAACCCATTCACTTACGACACAGGGTTTCACTTCAAACGCCCGAGAGCAAACACAGACGGGTCCTCCAGTAAGATCTCTCCTCAGATAGACAGCCTGTCATCTGAGGTGTGAACTCCAGAGAAACAGTGCAGATTATCACCCCATAAATATGCTCACCTTCGGAAATAGCTCCAGAAATGAGTCAGGATTACAATAACAGGGACAATGAGTCATGGCTATTCTTGGGTGAGATTGCAATTAAAATAGAAATAAGGTGATAAAACCTGAGAAAGCAGCTGTGGGCAAATGTGCTGAGAGATAATTGACATAATGAGTGTGTCATGTATTTTCATGTGCTGTGTACTGTGGATCATTTTGAGCTTTGATAACAAACAGATGTTAGCAATTGTTGAAAAGATTCTCACTTTGTTCCCAATGATTTGCTAAAAAGAGATACATTTGTAGGACTGTTTCAATCCAACATCTGGTTTCATCCCACCCTGAATACTAATTAGTTAACTTGATAGGCAAAACATCTTTGCAACCAGCCTTGTAGCCGTTCTTTGTAAATAAAGCTGTTTTATTTGCAGTCCAAAGCTGGAATAGACAAATGCCAACTGTTTTTTCCTTTATCGTGTTGTAACTCCAGGTTTGCCCAGAAGACTGAGAGCAACAAACCTGCTGTGGAAGGGAAAGACCCAGGCTGCTGTTAACCTCCTACACGATGACGTCCTAGTGGCAGACCCCGGAACCAAGTGAGACTCCTCATTCTCTACATTCTATCATCATTTCCCTGATAGTTTCCCACATTAGCATTTATATTATGCATGTAAGCAAACCATGGTTATTTTAAGTATTTCATGTGTGCATCATCAATCCTTCATAGATGAAGCCATCTCCATTAAGCAAAAAGTGCTTTGGGAGCATCTGGAGAAGCAATTCCAGAATGATGTACTTAGTCAATTCTTTTAAGGAATATTTGCATGTATATTATGCATTATTGGCACATTCCCATACCCTTATTTGAATGCAAATACGTTATTAGGCTACTTAATTTCATCAGCTTCCATTGATGCCTTCCTCCATCCACCAGGTGCCACTACAGCAACCTGGCCTTCTCGCTGCTGGCTCATGTCTTGGCTGAGAAGGTGGTGGGCCTGGACTACCAGCGTTGGATCACAGACAACATCCTGGACAGGCTGGGCATGGAAGACACAGGCTTTGACATCACCCCGGGCATCCAGAGCCAGATGGCCGTGGGGGTGTACTCCAGCGGCCTGCCAGCCCCTCTCTACGACCTGGGCTGGTACCGTCCATCGGGGCAGATGTTCTCCACAGCGGCGGACCTGGCGAAGCTGGCCATGATGCTGCTGGGGGCCTACCATCGCAAGCTGCTGGAGCCCGACACCCTGAAGATCATGCTGACGCCGCTGTTCCGCTGCGACAAGGACTACTTCGCCAACCGCACCGGCACGCCCTGGGAGGTGAACGAGCAGCTGGGTTACGAGGTCGTACGCAAGGATGGGGACCTGGACGGCTACTCCGCCACCTTCTCCCTGGTGCCCCGTCTCAAGCTGGGCCTGGTGGTCCTGATGGCTGGGTCGAGGCCTCAGAACCAGGATGTGGTGTCCAAGGCCTACAGCCATATCATCCCGGCCATGGAGAGGGCCTTCCGCGAGTCCAAGAAGATCATCACCCCTCCCCCAAGCTCAGACCCTTACGTCGGCTTCTTCACCTACGGCAACATCACCTTCTACGAGATCAAAGCCGGGGCGGACGGGGTTCTGATCATGCAGCAGTTTGGGCCCCAGATTGAGGACCTGATCCCCGAGAAGTACCGGACCATAAAGCTCAACTACCTGGTGGAGAGGGTGTTCAGGGTGGTGTTTGAGAAGGAGTATCCCTGCGTCCTACGGGTCAGCACCGCCTCTGTGTCCCTCGAGGCCCAGGATGGACAGCTCTTTAACTTCTACATGTTCGATAAACGGGGTCTCTCCCCCGGCTTCGACGCGCCAGGCCTGAACACGTACAACGTTGTCAGGATAGCTCGGAGACCGACCTTCTCGAACTGAATTGAGCTGATTGGGTTTACCGGACGCATGCTTGTTATCCGGGCCTGTTGAAGTACTGGAGATAGTAACTGTAAATACATGTATTGAGCTCGTCAGGTGCTGACTGGCTGTGCATAGATCTGTGGGGGATTCAGGATGAAGAGGACAACTTGTTTGTTCATTTGGATGAACTGTTATTGACAGCCCATATCAATATCACCATACAGGTTGACTCTTTTTATACAGTCTCTGGCCTGACCGTCACAATGTTTTGACTGTGCGTTCTGCATTCGTTTGCAGCATATGTTTTACTTCCACATTTAAGAGTATAAAACTATGGCAATCTGCTCTGTGTTCATCAATCCCATTCCTCAGTCTCGTTACTGTAACTAACATGATCCTAAGCATATGCATTTCTTTTTATGTTTGCTGACTTTATAATTAATGTTCAAATAAGTTTCATATTTACCATTGGAAATAATGTGCTGTAGCAACCCAGGGGACTTGAAGGCCTGATTCATAATGAAAGAGGACTCAGAGACATTTATCGTTAACATTAATTGTCCTTTAATAACAGATGTCAGGGTAAGGGTAGTGGGACAAACTTGAAATCAGGATTCTTCCCATCCGGGGTCTGTTGGCCTTCATGGGGTGTGGTCCTGTGGGGATTAAAAGCAGAGCGAGAGGTCAGTCTTTTTCCGGCCAGTCTCTTTGCTGAACAACGCTCCTCCAGGGTTGTCTCTCTGGCCCTTTGGTCCTCCCTCTTTTCATCCATGTGGCCTCGGGCTGGCTCCCTTCATGCCCTCCCCTGATCACCTGATGGGCTGCAGGTGTGACCAGTGCCATGTGCCAAGTGGCTGCAGCACTTCAACAGGCAGATAGACTCCTTCTATCACCTCCCCTAATCTAAGCCTATGGACCCGCCCTCTGTGCCGGATTGGCTGGTCGGTTTCCCCTGGTTTGCTACAGTGTGAACATCAACAAATCTATTGGTTGCATTCATTTACATTTTGGACATTGACATACATAAAGCACATTAAATGTGTTCACGCCAAACACACTTGTTTGTAAATAGCGACATACCATAATAATGCACTCTGGCAGCAAAATCTGCATCTTCAACCCTGTAACGTGTGTAAGAAAGGTAAAATAAAAGAAAAATAAACATTTGTCCAAATCTGCACTCAAAAGCAGGGATCAGGGGCATGAAGATATATGGTTCAGGATTAATCATCCCTCTGTAGCTCATAAACTGGCTCCTGTTTCAACTATCATCGCTGGCCTTGATATGAAGAGTAAATATGTAGTGGTTGTTTAAGTTGAAAGACACGTTCACTAACTGACAGACATCCAGTGGTGCAGAGGGGCGCATTCGAAAGAGGATTTTCCTCTTTGCATATCCCGCAAAACAACCTCACTAGGTTTGATTTTCCTGTATTTGGAACAGGAGGGGATAATCTAATTTGTTTAGTGTTCTTGAATATCAACAATTGACAGCCGCTACCAGCTTTATTTAGTTTTCATGTTGACTCATCTAAATCCTATCTACGTACATTTGTGTCTGTGGCAGCTGTAAACTGGATTGAAGAAGTAAATAAGAAGTACTCCATGGAAAAGAATCAAGTTAGGAATGAGCACAAGTTAAGTTAAGTTGTCAATGTATGGTCACATTAAATGCATGGATGATTACAATGAAAACAGCAAGAGTATTGCAATGTGCATTCAGCATGAATATTATGTTGTTATGTTTTCTGGCCCTGCACAATCACAATCATGGTGGTCCTTGGAAATTACAAAATGTACCAAAGACATTTGAATAATTCTAACAGAGAAATATTGAGAGAAATAGGCAGATATTCCAGAAAATTGTCAATTATACATTCAATGTTTTGACACAGTTATCAACAGTGAATACAAAACAGTCATTTTAACATGATTTTCCAAATACATCACTTACTGTGAGTCACATAAAACAAACATTTGAAAATAAAGATCATATAATCAATAACCAACATCTTTCCTACATCTTATTTTACCTGCGATTTTGTCCAAGCATGGTATTTCAGTAAAGGAAATCCACAAATCTGTTTATTAATTGGCTAGTCATTCAAATGGAAAATATACATTAAATTGTTTTGTAGTAAAAACGTTGAGCGCAAAATTTGGGGACCCTTTAAGTCACAGGGCATAAATCGCACAGGAAATGGTCAGCAATCACTAGATCGTCCTCCAATCATAAGGTGAAGTGCTCACTGATTTTAAATGTGCATCAGCCACATGCGGTGCTAATCTAGCAACGAAGAAAGCCCAGAGCCAGCAGGCCAAGCTACCTAATGATCCAAGCTTCTGCTTTACTGGAGCTAATGGCATGCTAACAGTATGCCTCCAAAGTTCTAATCCAGAGTGGTTCAACCCCCGAGTTTTACCCCAGCCACCAAACCACTTCCCTTCCCAGCCATGTTCACCGCAGGTACAGTCGGTATGTTTATGTCCGCAACATACCCCATGTACGATTCGGTTTATAAAGCAGTGCAGTCCTGCTCCTTGAACATGGCTGCTGTGGTGTCTACGTGCACGGCCACCGTTGGAGAAAGCAGAGGGATGAAAGAGGATGAGTCTTGAGTCTTGACCCGGCGTCTGGGGACCACGCCAGGGGGATCTTGGATCTTGACAAAGGACAGGGTCTCCCTCCCCGGGGTGCCCTCTTCCACCTGGGTGCAGACGAGCTCACGGAAACACTCCCGGAAGCGCGTGGAGAGCAGGTTGTAGATGACGGGGTTGACGGCGGAGCTGAGGTAGAACATGATACCGGACAGGATGTGGACGCACTCGTAGACGCCGTGCAGGAAGTCGGTCCACCTGCTGATGGAACTCCAGAGGAGGCGCTCAATGTGGAAGGGAGCCCAGCAGAGGCCGAACACAACCACGACCACCGCTGCAGAGCGAGGGAAGGAGACGAGGAGGGGGAAGGAAGAGGTAAGGAGGGAGAGGAGGATGCGGGGAAAGAGGAAATGATGGGGGGTTGGGGGTCATAGAGGGTATAATAAGAAAAATCATTCAACTTGAAGACGGATAAATCTTCGTGATTTAAGTGCTAGGCATGTTGTGTCCATTTAATCTCCAGTTAATTTCACAGTCAGAAAATTGGAAAGTAGTATAGTGCCTCTTGGCATACTATTTGCAAAAAGGAAGGTGTGTTGTGGGGGGTAAAACTAACAAATATATTCTTTAAACTCTCCGATAAACACAATTCAATTATTTGTAATTGCTGGTGATATAATGAGTGTGTTCACTGACCAAGCAGACCTGGACAGTATTCAAGAGATTAAGAAGATCCTTGAGTCCGAAAGCCAAGAGGATGTCTCATCCGTAAGAGGCACATCTCTGAATACCAATTTTGTTGTCTAAGGGGTGGGAGATGTCGGCACATAATGACATATCCTTCATTCATCACGTCCTCGGTCATGTCTGAGCATTTATGTGTCTGGATGTAGCTTAGTGGTAAAGCATTTGACTACAGGTCAACATGTTGCAGGATCAATCCCCCCTACCTGTTTTTAATTAAATATGTGTGATAACAGCTGACACAGAAAACAAAGCCAACACAACGGAGCAGAAAACCCCCAAAAACTCATGTCCATGCAGAAACTCATGTCCATGCAGGAACGGAGATGCTAACGACAGAACACGGCTTCTGTGAAACACGGCCGGAGCTGAGGACAAACTGGACTCACACAGCATCTTGGTGATTTGCCTCCTCCGTCCGCTGTCCTCGTGGATCTTCCACCTGGTCTGGGAGTTTCCCGTCCCCCGGGGCTGGCTCTCCTCCCTGCCCAGCCTGAAGCCCATGATCAGGTACAGCACGCTGATCAGCGTCATGGGCAGGAAATAGAAACACACCATGGTCACCTGGACGACCACGTTGTACATCCAGAGGGGCTTGAGCACGGTGCAGATGGCCGACTCGTCCACCTTCTCGGGCAGGTCCAGGTAGTAGATGCCGTGGAGGAGGGTGTTGGGAACGGCGCAGGAGAGCGACACCGCCCACACGGCGGCGATGACGCGCCTGGCGTGCGTGTTGGTGGACAGGCAGCGCGTCTTCAGCGGGTGAATCACCGCCATGTAGCGCTCCACGCTCAGGGCCGTCACGTTGAGGATGGAGGCGAAGCACACCGTCTCGAACAGGAAGGTCTTGAAGTAGCAGCCGCCCTCGCCGAAGGGGAAGGGGTAGTTCTGCCACAGGTCGTAGATCTCCAGGGGCATCCCGAATAGGAGCACCATGAGGTCGGACACCGCCAGGCTGAACAGGTACAGGTTGGTGGTGGTGCGCATCTTCTTGTGTTTGACTATCACCGTGCAGGTGAGCAGGTTGCCTGACAAGCCGGTGAGGAAGATGAGGAGGTAGACCAGCGTGATGGTGAGGACGAAAGGGGAGCGTTTGGGCCCCAGGATGTCCAGTAGGAGGTCTTCGATGGACTGGACCCCCGTGCTGTTGCTTGTGAGGTTGAGGAACACTGTGAGGTTGGGGGATTGGCTTTCAGCTCCTGAGAGGTTGGAGAACTCGTCTTCCAGACAGCACCCATCCATCTCAGAACGGGAAGCTGGTCAGTGACAGGAGGAGAAGAGGACTGGAGAGGCTAATAAGTCTTCTACCATTCTGAGGAGAATGAGGAAGCAAACACAGTGTGTCATGACAGAGTCATTGTTCTCAAGTCCACAGACATCGAGTAGTCTGGGCCTGTTCCTAGGAGAGTTTGGGGAGTAAGAGAGATCTGCATGCGTGTGTGTGTGTGTGTGTGTGTGTGTGTGTGTGTGTGTGTGTGTGTGTGTGTGTGTGTGTGTGTGTGTGTGTGTGTGTGTGTGTGTGTGTGTGTGTGTGTGTGTGTGTGTGTGTGTGTGTGTGGTTGGGGAGGGGGGATTGTGTGTGTTGTGATGAGCATGGGTCATGACCCCTTTGAAAAATTCAAGGAAAAACACCGAATAATAAATCACTGTGTCTGAAAGAGTAACGTTATTCTATAAAACTGTGCAATACAGTACTGTATGACGTCAACTCAATGATCTGACTCAGCCTTTAAGGCATAGCCACTCTATGATGGGCTGTGGATCAGCCTTTAAGGCATAGCCACTCTATGATGGGCTGTGGATCAGCCTTTAAGGCATAGCCACTCTATGATGGGCTGTGGATCAGCCTTTAAGGCACAGCCACTCTATGATGCTGTGGATCAGCCTTTAAGGCACAGCCACTCTATGATGGGCTGTGGATCAGCCTTTAAGGCACAGCCACTCTATGATGGGCTGTGGATCAGCCTTTAAGGCACAGCCACTCTATGATGCTGTGGATCAGCCTTTAAGGCACAGCCACTCTATGATGCTGTGGATCAGCCTTTAAGGCACAGCCACTCTATGATGCTGTGGATCAGCCTTCAAGGCACAGCCACTCTATGATGCTGTGGATCAGCCTTTAAGGCACAGCCACTCTATGATGCTGTGGATCTTTCACGCATCTGTAGGTACTGTCACATCACTGCGGTCTGTTAAAAACTGAGGAATGTTATTTGAGAAAGCCCAATTTCCAATCCAAATCACATTAAGCAATGTGTGATAACAGCCTGTGCATCACGTTGTTTATCTTTAGTTTTGTTCCGTGGCAAGGAGGGTGCATATAATCAGACATAATATCAAACATAAAATCTGCTATTTTTAACCCTTCCCACTGCGGTTGGGACTTAATTCAATTAAAATTGACCAAAAAGACGACAAAGCTGATACTTTCTTCTTTAGGAACAATTCATTAAATTAAATTCATCAAATAAAATGCTCTTAACTTAATGTTTCTGATGGAAATAGTTTGTTGCTATAAGCTGTAATAAATATTACCATAGAGAAAATATAGAGAAACATCTGATGTTATTTAATTAAGAAATGCTGTCTTACTAAGACAAGGTGTATTCAGATTAGATCATTAATTGGCAAGAATAGACTACTCACCTTATTAATACAAGTTCAGAGCTGACAGCTCAGTGTATCACCCTGGAAATCATGGGAAGAGATACATAATAATCCCGTCTAAATGACAAAACAAGCGTCTTGCAAAAGTCGATGAACGTCGGACACGAAACCACACCTGGAAGTACGAAGGCGTCGGTAGTGTTGATGCGCTCACGAGAGAGCGTGCGAGAGAGAGAGAGAGAGAGAGAGAGAGAGAGAGAGAGAGAGAGAGAGAGAGAGAGAGAGAGAGAGAGAGAGAGAGAGAGAGAGAGAGAGAGAGAGAGAGAGAGAGAGAGAGAGAGAGAGAGAGAGAGAGAGAGAGAGAGAGAGAGAGAGAGAGAGAGAGAGAGAGAGAGAGAGAGAGAGAGAGAGAGAGCGCGAGAGAGAGCGAGAGCGAGCGAGAGAGATGTTTACTTTACATCATCAGTAAGCCATTTCAGATCAATGATGTGTTTTCCTTTTTCAAAATTGTAGGCTACATCAAATGGACATTTGAATTTCCAATTTCCAGCAGTCCTACGTTTCGGTCACAGTGCTCGAGGCAGCCGAAAAGCAACTTTTGTGAATTTGAATTGCTTGTTTTGGAGATGGTTAGGTGAAATTAGATATGCCTAAATATTTTGAAAAAATGTGTATGCAAGACCAGCGCCTGATGTTGTGTGACGTGTGAAGATTCAGTATTCACCTGTTGATGCATGCTGAATGAATCGATAAAACACTATAATTTGAGAAGTGGAATACGGGATGAAAAAATGTTACCTTGCAAACTACATGTATTTATTATGTTTACACTATAGTCCACTATCAATACTCACCGTTAACGTCGAATGAAAGCCACAGGTGCAAACCAAAGCTTCATTTGTGATTCGTACGGCGTTTCGCTTTATGCAGCCCAGATCAGCTTATTATAGTTCTGAAGGAGTTCAGCCCCTCTCGCTTTGATCATATGTTGAATGCCTGTATACATTACATTTATTCATTTTTTTTAAATAACAAACCAATTATGCAGCCAACAGAAGAGATCCCTGCACACAATGCTTCACAGCAGTCTCAGTTTCAAGTATGGCGTATGTGGGCCAGGGCCGGGGTGGGTAATCGGGAGAATCGGGAGAGTTCTCGGTGGGCCGCTTCACTTTTGGGTCGGTGGGCCGCTTCACTTTTCGGCCGGTCGAGGATTTTTTTGTTGTTGACATTTGTCACGTTAGTCTATCTTCTCTTAAAGTAGGCTACACACGTTCTGCATTCTGACACCTCAGCCTCTGCATGGGTTGTACCATGTGAGGGAGTTCTACCCGAGTTGGTTGGGTCCATAGCCCGTCTTTTCCAAAAGGTTGTCTCAGATGGCCTACCGATAGCTGGGACGGGCGGCGCTACTGTAACGATACGCGTCAGGGAGGATGGATGGGAGCAGGGCCGGAGTGATGGCATCACTAGACAAGGTTTTACCAATTGAAAACGTCTGTTTATTTTACATAAAGCTCAAAAAACTATTTTGCGCTCAAAAAACTATTTAGAGCTCAAATAATGGCCCAAAATGTTCGCTCGCGCACAGTGCGCGCTCGCATTAAGTGTAGAAGTCCCTATCTTGCATCACATCAAATCCATAAGTCCTAGGTTGGGGCAAAGCTCCGAATGTTTACAACGTCTGGCTCCGTGCCTGATTAACACTCGGATCGTTAAGCTGTCTCAAAAATTGTATCAATATAAAAAATTATACGATCCCTTTCTGTAATCATGATAACCCCCAGAAAGGTTCACTGCACCCCCAGTCAAAGTAGGCTGCATCCGGCCCTGTTTGGTATACAAAAAAAAGGGCCGGTCTTGGGCCTGAAACTGCCGGGCTGAAAAGTGGCCTGATGTGGGCTATGAGTTGTGAAAGAAGGAACCCCACTATGCAGCGCTACCCACATGGAGACTTTGATGATTTTACTGTTAATTGATCTAATTTGCTTGCAGGTTGACTGTAGTTATACATTGTTTTAGTATACCTCAAACACCTGTGATTTGCTTAATGCCAAATCATGTAGTTAGGATTCGGAAAATAATAAGTAACTTTCTGGTATAAAAAGGAATGTTATTCCTTTCAGCTTCAAAGGTTTTACATGTGGTATTTAAGTCCTGTAAATTGCCAAAGTAAATTCCTTGTCATGCCAAAGTAAATTCCTTGTCTTGCCAAAGTGAATTCCTTGTCTTTGCAAACTTTCATGGCGATTAAAACCCCTTTATGATTCTGATTCTGAAGAGTAGTGTACACAGAGTCCTTAAGAGTTTTTAAGATAATTGTAACAGCTTCATTGTGAGTGTAAAACCAAAAAGCTGATTTAGTTTTGAGTTATTATTTTCTGAATTACTCAATTCCCTAACAGACAAGACCAGACTTGTCTGAGACATGAAATTAACCGGTGTTATCCATTCTAAGTAGTATGGGAATTCCATCTGGACTCTGGTGATTATTTTGCTGTGAAATGCACATATTACTCATTCCCCCCAAAAAATGGTTTGTGTTTCATCATTTTCCTTTTCTCTTTACATATATGTGTAGTACTTTATAATATTCATTGTTTCCTAGCAGATGGCATAAGATCCTATAATACCCATTAAAACCTTCTACCTGGACTCATCAGTTGCTATGAGACTGTATGTAATGGAGATTCGATTTTATTGAAAAAAGCACAACTCCCATCAAATGATTTACATTTGATATTCATTCAGCAGACGCATTGATCCAAAGCGATGTGTACATTCACATGCAGTTCAATGTGAATGTACTGTAGGTCATGACTCGGAAATCTGAATTCTTACAGTTTTACAGTGGTCTGCACCATGAAACATTCTGTGCTGACAGTGTCTTAGCCTCACACACATTTCCCATGTTCCAATTTTGTCATAGTATCACACATCTGATTCCCATCTGCCAGTCACAACACGTAACTGAGACCAGTAAAGGTGACCATAGTTTCCCCATTCGGGTGGTGTGTTTCTCCTCTTGCATTTCACACCATCCCCATCTCCTCCTCTGTGCTCCAACTCCTGTTTCTGCAATCCTGACAGTCAGCACACTGATGAAGGGTCACTATAGTCCACTCATCTCCACACTCCCTGGTTTCCTTCACCCCTTGTCACCCATCAGATATTTACTATTATTTCCCAGCAATAATGGAGTGATAGTGATAGGGGGAGAGGAAGGGAGCGATGTAAAAAAGGTTTGGAAAGCTTCCACAGTCACCTGCCTGGAAGCTTACTGCCTGGAAGCTTATTCCATTCATTCAATTTCAGTTGTTCAGTCGCTTATGTTGTTCCTTTCAGTAAAACACCTAAATCTACAATAGTCAGTTGTTGGTCTTTGAACATGGGAATTGTATGTACTGCAGGGCTTGACCAACAGAGGGCAGAGTGTGTCTAGTTAGAGTCAGTTCCGACTGTCCCCACTGAGGAGAGATGCTGTGTGACAGAGCTGCAAGACATGGTGACGCGTGTGATACCTGTACAACACTGCTCAGTGTGGTGTCCAACCCATAGCACTGTCATCATAGGTAAACAGAGTCATGGCTAACATGAACCCCCTTTCTCATGAACACACAGCGCTTTATCGGAATACCTGATTTCTCCATCTACCACAGATGGCGTATCAGCAGCATTTCTATTCTCAAGCATAATTACATCTTCAGTTGCCATGACCCAATCCTCTCAGATCGTTTTCACCCTCAGCACGATAGGCTGTTTGGGTGAACTGTTGGGACTAGCAGCGGCACACTCTCCGCTGTGGGGAAGGTACATTTGGAGCAGAGATGGAGAATGATCCATGTTTGCAGGCCTGCTGGTACAGTCCAGCCCTGCAGGCGTGGAAATCCACCGTGAATGTTGGTGTCTGTGAACGTGGAATTGCAAAATCTTGCATGATTTTATCTTGTGTCTCAATGTGGCCAGTTAGGGTTTGCCAAAGCCCCAAAAAAGGACATTTAGATCACCACCACATTCCTAACTCTATCGATGCCAAAACACAGTGTTTCTGGATGTTTGCCGTGCAGGTCGTTGTGGCTGTCGTCCTGTAACAGTTGTTTTTTCTACTTCTGCCTTTGTGCTCTGAAACACATTGTATTCATCTGTAACAGACTGCTCCATGTCGTTTGACTTTATTACTTTTTATAGAATTTTGTGAGGCCGAAAGCATATTTCAAAAGAAAGATAAAGACCTGTACGTCTGTTTAGCCTAATTGTTGTAGATCTGACTAGATAACGCTAGAGTGCTTCCAAGAATCTGAGGCAGAGACATCTGTGACAGCAGCAGAGTCTGTCAGAGCAGCATGTACACTGCCCCCACCAGCATGGACCCTGCCCCCACCAGCATGGACCCTGCCCCCACCAGCATGTACCCTGCCCCCACCAGCATGTACTCTGCCCCCACGTGTACATGCTGCTCCCCTCATTGACATACAATCCGAGGTTGCGTTAAACTCAAGAAATTCAGTGGAGTAATTGATCTTGCATAATGTCCTACTTTCAGATCTCTAAGAAACATCAACGTCCTGTTATCTTTACAACTGAGGACATAGCTGAGCTTGCTGACTGTCTCAAAAATTCTTGAAGAGATAAAAAAAATATACTGTTACCGTATTATGTAACTATATCTTCATAGTCAGCTATAGTAATGTGACTATACTAAACACACATGACCTTTATATACCCTTTTCAAATACATCATGTGAGAGTAGGAGAAAGTGTGACCTTCAATCCTGCCCTCATATTCAAGGCTAAAATATGTTTTACTGTCATTTGGTGTTTAGGGCAACACTCTTAAATTACCTTTCAATCCAGGCTGGATTGTTTACAGTACGTTACCAGGACAATAGGAACAACAAAACCTGCCAGCGGGGCAACATGAACAGGTGACATTACATTTAAATTTGTATATGTCCTTTTTTACAGTCAATGTTACAAAAGGCTTCCCACAGATCAAACGCAGATATCTAGCTTCAGAAAAGACAACACACATCTTGCAATTCCAATCAAAGATTATGTCCTAGAGGATGACAAAAGACAGCTGATATCATGTATCTAATCATCAGTGTGCCGGTCCTAGCACCCCCCCCCCCCCCCCCCCAACCGGGGCACCCCCCCCCCCCCCCCACACTGCTAATCATGTTAATTATCCCTGTAGCTACAGCCATCTGTAGCTAAAAGGTAGTATCAACCTTTTACAATACTACAGTATACCCAGAACACCCTTTTTACAACCTCTTATACCTATCTAATCAAATGATAAAGCATTATAACTGTTGCCACAGCCATCCCTGTGATAACATAAGAAAGAGGCACGTAAAGTAAAAACACATTTTGTTTCAACCTCAAGCTCTCCAAACATCTTTGACGTTGGCAAAAATGAGAGTTGCCTGCAGAAGATTGTCCAGGTGAATAAGTACAGGATATAATCATTCTAAGTAGTTAATTCTGCCATGTTCTATGTCAATATATCCTGTACAGCTGAAGTTACACTGTTAATATAAAGTATCACTTTGGTGATACATTGTGCATATACACTGTATACATAGCTATACATATACAGTACACTTGTATAGCTCCACTTGGTGGACATAATTGTGAGAGAATAAAATGGGACATTTACAGTCCCTGAGTGAGCTTTGGGAAAGAAGCATTTTCTGCCAGGTTTCCATTCAGGTTTCAGTTCGAGTTATTAATTGTGAGATGTTGTGCCACTATCTCCTCCACGCCTGAAAGAGGAGTGTTTCCTTTATTGCTTATAAGTCACCATTTAGCTGGCTCCCTATTAATACTCACTGCAATACATTAGATAAAGAGATGGAGAGAGCAAGTGATGGAAATTAATGTTTTAGTTGGAACGTGGAAAACAGAACTGGTTTAGTTCAGCAACAGTTCTCCCTTTGTGTTCTCATTGAATGCGGGAAAAATACAGATTTTACAATTGCCAAGATGTGATAGTTTAAATAATGTCTTCTGTCTTTCTTAACCATTCTTCGAACTACAAAATATGTACCAGTGATGAAAGTAGCCTACACTAGCCTACTACAATACCACAGTACACCCAGAACAGGGGTTCCCTTGGAGATATCATATTGTTGTTCTTTGTGCTCTTGTTGAAGCCCAATGTAAAAGATTCCTTAAAATAACCTTTTCAAAGCAAAGGGTCTCAAAGAGCTTCCTGAAGAGCTAAAAGTACTTCCATCTGGGACATTTCTTTCAAGAGTTCTCCTATTGTACAAATCTTTAGGTTCCGCATGAAACCTTTTCATTGTTTGTGAAAAAGAACCAGACTGATATATGCTAGGCCGCAGACAAACATTGTATTGCACTCTTCTGAGTCTGTCTTCTACTTTAAGCTGTGGGCATTTTAGAAATCTGTTTTTGAATCACTGACTTACAGCTATTTTGCTCATAAAAGATTTATCTTTACAGTGGAGTGATAAAGCTCAAGGGGCCTCATTTGTCTTAACGATATACACCAAAGTGGTGTGACTGATTAATTTTAGAAGTGTCACAGTATGAAATGAAAGTGAGTTTCTCCCTGGCTATTTCCAGACCAACACTGGCTAGCTAGCAAATTTTGCAATAATGGTTGCTAAGAGACACCAAGAAAAAGGATTACATTTGATAACTGTGCATGACCCTGGGCTAATCTGGGGAAGTGGGGGTTAGGACATGGTACACATTATCCTTCTGTTTTCCAATATTTAGCATTCCTATGAAGTTTGATAGGACCACAACAGATTATTGCAGTTACCTATCCAGGCTTTCTGTTGGAGCAATCCTGACACGTCTTAATAACCGCTCATGGTAGGTGGTTTGACTTCAAACAATACAAACTGTCTATGCGTTGAGAACTTTCTCTGTTAACACAGCATAAGTAGAACAAACTGCGTTGATGTCAGCTTTCTGATCCACTTCTTCCCCACAGTCTCTCGCTAAACGACTAATTTCCCTCCGATATTCAGTATTGGCAGGTAATCTGCTTTTGGAGTTTTTTTTGTAATTTGTTTACAACATATTCATTCCAGATAACATCCATGTGACAAGTGCTTTGTCAGATTAGTATTCCTACTCCAGATAATGTGATCTCAGCAGATTTCCCACATTGAACTTGAAACACCTTGAAACACCACCAGATGGGTCAGACTGACACCAATAGTGGCATGCTAACATGGCATGCTAACATGGTATGCTAACATGGCATGCTAACATGGCATGCTAACATGGCATGCTAACATGGCATGCTAACATGGCATGCTAACATGGCATGCTAACATGGGTAAATCCTACTGCAGACGACGGGGTTGACAGGATTTCATCCAAGCTTCGCCCCCTCATTCCTTGGCTTGAAGCAATAGCTGCTATTGCAGACATAAGGGCTTGTTATCCTTTCTCATGTCTACCAGGCATGTAGATGTGGTAGCACGTTTGTGGTGTGGTAACACGCTTCTACACCAAGACACATGATCACATGAGAAGCCCTTCATTCTATGCATGCCTTGTATTCACTCCTGCAGTATACATGTTTATCGTTTTCTTTTTTTAAATCAATTTTTAAAAACTCACAATAACATAATTGTCCTTATCTTAATTAGTTGTGTCATCATCTCTCTATCTTCATTAGTGCCATTAAGCCATTATTTCTAACTAGCACTTCTAAAGAACAACAAGTCCATCATAAACGGACATCTTTCTGGACACAACAGTAGTATTTGGGTTCAACCATTCAACCTTTCCCATAACGATGTGACCATGAATACCTTTGGAGGATGCCACTCACATGTCACCTACACATATAATAAAACATACTTTACTACTAATCAACATCAAAGAGAATCCATTGCTGAGAGAAAATTGGAAAGAGACAAGGAGAAAGAGATAAGGGAGTGTGACAGAGAAAGAGAGAGGCTTGACCAAGTTCCCTTTATTGGCAGTCCTGTGGCATAAGCCTATCTGACATAGATGATTTGCTGTCTTTACAGCCTCAACATGAGAATATATGGTGAGGACAGCAAGACCATTGAGCTAGATAAGGAAACGTTGTCTGCGTAAAAGTTGTGACATTTGGATGAGTCGATGTACATCATCCGTTGATGCGGGAGGGAGCCACGTCTGTGTGTGCGTCACAGCCCCTGCACTGACGATGAGGAGAGTTTAAAAGAGGAAATGTCTTTTCTGACAGCAGGGTGGCTCCAAAAGGTATCCTGTCATTACATCGTGCCAGCTGGAACCTGACAAATTCAACACAAGGAGAGATGTCAAACTTTTCTGGAAAAGTCTCAGTTTGTCACCCCTGAACATCATCATGGCCTTATGCTCATATTGGCCATAAAGACAGTGTGTCACTCCCATATTATCAACACGCGCATGTGCATGCACGCACACATGCACGCACACGTCAGACGAGCATGCACACGGCATGAAAACTAACGCAGACACACACAGACATGTTATTATAACAGTCACATGTAGACTCATGCGGTGCATGCATGTAGCATTCCCCGTCCTATGTGGGTTCCATGGAGTTCATCAGATTCATGATCACGGTGCCACTGTTTGATTGATGACTTTGCAATCCATCTTTGTTGCTCCTCTGTTTGAGCTGATCAGTTGCTTTGAAGTAGCGGAATAGACCTTTAAGGATTGAGAAGAGTCTTCTAAGATAAACAAGTAATCAATATCAAGTGTTAACCTGCATGCCAACACGTGCTCTCTTTGACACACAGTCAGTGACACTGTAAGCCCAATAAAATCAGCCTTTATGATAATAGGCCTGATAATTTTAGTCTGGACTGGACTGGGAATGGGGGATAGTGTGAAATGATTGATATAAAAGCCATTAATCTCAGTAAAACACACACATATGGGTTAATTCATTACCAACACCAAATCTTCAGACACTCCAGCAGGTAAGGGTCCACTTCCCACACACCCAGGTGTGTAAAGAGATTCAGTCTGGCTGGTCAATGTTTGTAGGGTTAGTCACAGTGGACCAGCCTAGTCTGTCTTCTGTAATTTCCTGGTGAGTGACACCGTGACTCATAACGTGTCTCGGGAAACTTTACTGCCAGAGAGCTTGCACTTTTGACTTATTATTATCATTTAATGGCAATTCTAAGCGGTTGTAAATTGGTTGTTGATTACATTTTCGTCAACCCTGAGCACGTATTCATCGCAATAGATATGTTTCAAAGGCTAAGTGAATCCTCACACTTATTGAATCAACCAGACCTCTGATAAACAAGCTTAGTTATCTGTTATTAGTAACGTGTTTGTTTCAGACCAAAGTGCAACAGAACCACACTGGCATTGTTGTTCGGGAACAACTCTTCATGGATGATATTCTTCCATGAAGAGTCGGTAAAAGTGGTTCCTGCCAGCTCCAGCGTGTTCCTCCGAAGATGATTATTGACTTGAGTCATGAGTCTTGGCTGAATAGATGTCATTAGTCTTGCTTGTATGGACAAAGCGGGCTAGACTTCCAGACAATCAAACTTCCTGAACAGCAAGGTCACCTGTCAAGAATTGTGTGTCAGCCCACTGTGAACATGCAATACATGCCCATCTGAACACTCACCATTACAATGATGTCACCATCAAAGTTATGCAAGGTTTCAACTGTGGGCCTTGGGAATGAGGCAGAATGGTCCCAAGGCTCCGGCACAGCGGATCTTTTCCCAGTGCCTACCAATATACACAACCCTCCAGAGGCCTGTCACAGACCATGACTGGTGTTACTTGAACGCTTGAATTCACTTCGGGATCAATAGAGTGAATGGAATTGAAAATGTATGACTAGGAAGCTGTGGCAGCTGTACGTGCTACAAATGGTAAATAACCTGAAAACTTGAACTGAGATGGAGACTGGATGGAGACACAAACTTTGACTTTGACACACTTTCCAACAGCCCCCCCCCCCAACCACATGACCAAGTGTGGTTTCATGTAATCCTGTTTGAGAACTTGCTGTATGTGAGTCAGGTGGCTGAGCGGTTAGGGAATCGGGCTAGTAATCTGAAGGTTGCCAGTTCGATTCCCGGCCATGCCAAATGACGTTGTGTCCTTGGGCAAGGCATTTCACCCTACTTGCCTCGGGGGAATGTCCCTGTACTTACTGTAAGTCGCTCTGGATAAGAGCGTCTGCTAAATGACTAAAAATGTAAAATGTGGATGCTGTATGTCCACATACAGAGTTTGCTGTATGTGGATGTTGTCTACGTTCAAACAATGTCTGGAAACAGGCCTGTCAGTCTGATGCAAAGGTCACACAGTTTAACAACACTCTTTGAGAGCAGTAAAACAAAGGAGTGATTTAAAGCGACTGAAGGAGCCACTCCCAGCTTACTACAGAACTAGTCTATCAACTGATTTTTTATATCGAAAAACAATGGGAGCTTTATAGTAGGAATGACCATTTAAGAGGTGTGTGAACAGGAGAGGCTGGGCTTAGTTTGTTTTCCGCAGAGCATAAATTAAATGTATGTCTGGATGGATCATGTCGGAATATTGCAGTGATGAAACAAGTCACGCATTTTGCCAAGCCCCCTGTTGGCAGCAAGGTGCACTGCAGAGATATTTAGGACATTGATGACTAATAACCACACTGATAACCTTTATACATATATAAGTCTAAAGTCTAAAATAAGTAAGTCTAAAATATATGTATTTATATATTTGATACCTACCTGTATCAAAGGTTACTGTACATAGAGGTCACTGTGTCAACCCTCCCTTTATGACCCCCCACACACACACACACAAACACACCCACACACACACGCACCCTCACGCCTGCAGATACACCAATTAGTGCAAATCCCTGTGTTAATAGTCATGAAATACTGTTGTAAATCCACGGATGGATGTCAAAGTCCAAAATGACTCCACAGGATGTAGCCTAATTGGAGCTCATTGGGTTTCTTGACAGAGGACTAATACTATGACTGAATGCATTAGAGGAGTCTAGTGTTTCAATATACAGACAACGTTCCAGTATTGGGGAAGGGTGTTTGTGGACATACTTGCCGAAAAGCGTTGGGTAACTGTCCCCAGCCTGTAGTCTGCACCTTCACATCACCCAATGTCTTACTCTCCCAATGTTTCTCCCATTTATTTTCTCTCTGAGAGTTTGAGAGTTTTTCCTTGAGGTTTTAAGTTTGCTATCTGTACTGATCTGTAGGCTTTTGTGAAGCCCTCTGTGACATTGCTTGTATAAAAGGAGACACAACTCAAATCTGATTCGATTTGGATTTCATTTGAGAGAGCTTGACCTAGAAAAGTCCTGACCTTGGTTTCACACTTAACAATCCCTTCCGTGGAGAAGTTATACAGCATTCTCTTGGGCAACTAAGCGGGTCTCTGGCCCACATTGTCTGGCTGTGTGTAAGAGCTCACAAATGTGTGACGGCACCGCGGTTACACGTTAACCAAACGTAAGCCCACTGGAGCAGGAGTAGGGACACTCATGGATCTATAAAAATAAAAAAAAACAAGACAGTAGATGAGGTCAGAGTGGAGTTATGAATTCCTCTTTATGGCGCCATAAACCAGCACCTTCTCTACTGATTAACCGTGAGAAAAAAACTCCCGGTGGCCTCGTAGCCAATCACGGGGCAGCGGGTTGTGGGGCGAACAGTTCAAAAAGTCTGAGGGATCCGGAGGGAGAGCAGTAACGACTCGAGCACCTGTTCAACGCAGCTCCAGCTACAGAACCAACAGGAAGACAATCCCTCCCAAAACTCAACAAGATGAAGGCCGCTCTCCTGCTCCTGGCCCTGTGCCTGACCTCCCTCTCTGAGGCGGTTGTGGTTAAAGTAAGTAACACCTCTCTCAGCTGTTGCGGTTAGCGTTAGTAAAACCTTGCTCACCTGGGTTTTACTTGCTGCCTCTTTATGGAGGTCTGACATAATAAGTCTTGTAGGGACTTGGAATGGGCGTCAGGGAATATGCTGGGTGAAGCTAATGTACTACTGTACAGTAGCTTTGTGTGACTGGTTCTGAATAGAAGCAAACAGAAATATGCATCTGGTGTCAACCAGGTCACATACTGATTATCTTACATTCTGAGGTACATATCCATCGTGGTACCGTATTGTCCACGAAATGACAGCTATCTCAGCTCTCATCAGTTAAAAAGGAATGACTGGTAATGTCGGCTTTCAGGTTTGAATGATGTGTCTTGTCTGTCTCCCCCTCTCTTTCTCTTTATCTCCTCTGCAGGAGGGAGATTTTGTGTTCTCTCTGGAGTCGGTGAAGAAGCTTCAGGATCTGGCTGAGAGCAGCAGGCTGTCCGACAAAGAGAACCCTCGCCTGTTGAGCACCAGCCTGGCAGCTGTCTGTACCAACCCAGACCTGCCAATGGAATTCCTGCCTCTGTGTATGCAGCGAGGAGCATCTGATTCTCTCTTCAGACTAGGTTAGCCAGGGCTCGCTGCCAACCACAATCAGGCGCAACACCTGCTCAGACACTAACAAGACAAAGCAATCATCAAATGCTCACTGATCTCGGATGCCTGCTTACTGATTAGAATTAGGTTAATTGAGTTTCGTGGCAAATGGCTGCTTTAAAGAACGGCATTGTCGACCACAAATTGGTCACCGTGGTAACCTTTCTAACGTCTTCTTGATTTCTTGTCTCGTCTCCAGCCTTCATGCCCATGGATGTGTGCGAGATCTGCGCTTTTGCTGCCTGCACAGGGTGCTGATGGAGATGGCCGTCGTCGTGGGAACCCTCCCGGGACCCCGCTAGCAGATGCCTGCGTGACTGTTTCTTTTTGGGTTTCTGGTTTACCTCCAAGGTCGTTCCAGGTTTTGTTGATTCGTTATTTTCTCTAGTTGTTTCGGTTGGTTGAAGGCAACATAATGGAATTCCTTGTTTCTTGAATATTCCTATACTTTGTCATTTGTGTTTCCTTGAAACTGAAAGACCAGCTAAAAGTGAAGGAAAACAAATACATTTGGGGTACACTCAGTTTTGTAGACAACTGTTACTTTGGAAAGCATAGCACTCACACTTTCTTGACTTTTCCTGCTTGTTACAGACTTTGCTTTATGTACTTATTTAATACAGACATGCTCTTTTTTCATTATTTGAAAGCAGGAGTGTTCAACTCTTGTTAATTAATGACTTATGTTTAATAAAAACCTCTTGATTAAAACATTGTGTGCGACTTTGTATGCCTTATACATTACATTGGACATTTCATTCAATAATCTAGGATGAGAAGCATTAACATATCAACTACAATAGTGCACAGTAGAGTGCAGCAAAATCAATATCATATCGTAAGTGTAACATCAACAATTTTGTGGGTGCACTCTCTTTCCAGCGGTAGCCTGGAACAGGATCTAACAGTAGCTTTAGTGTTAGCCCACCTTTTTCCTCTAAGTCGATATGTTGTTAAAGGGAGTCAGGTGGCTGAGCGGTTAGGGAAGCGGGCTAGTAATGTGAAGGTTGCCAGTTCGATTCCCGTCCGTGCCAAATTACATTGTGTCCTTGGGCAAAGCACTTCACCCTCGTCCCTGTACTTACTGTAAGTCGCTCTGGATAAGAGCGTCTGCTAAATGTAAATAAAAAAAATAAAAATAAAAAAGCCATATCAGGAAGAACAAAACTGAGCAATTAGACTAAGGCCAGCTTTTATTGTCTATTATTCATTTCAATGAGTGTATATTCGGACATGAATATTATAAAAAGACCAGTAGCTTATAGATTTGGTCATCAGTCTTGAAATGGACTGCAAAAAAAATGTATAAGGGAAAATTCATTAATTGGGAAGTTTAGATGTGTTCATGGTAACATTGCAGAACCACAACCTCGTTGACTTAGTTCAAATCACCTACGTCTGTTTTCTTATCTGTATTCTGTATTTATAGCTGTACCTTTGGGGAAGCTAGAGAGTTAAGAAAAAAGCTGATGTTGAGTCGAGTTATGATGTCAATTCTACTCCGGGTCACAGTGGCCTGAAGGTAATGTGTTAGTACTTCTCAAGACAAGAGGAGGGTTAATGGGTCGGTAGTTAATCATCAGAGTAGCACACTGTTGTGATGGGTTCAGGAAAGGTTTTTTACGTATAATAACAATCCTCAACATTCTTCACGGCCTCTTACTGGTTTCTTCAATTATATTTCTCTAATGAGTTTTTCTGGGAGTATTTCCTTGTCTTCCTTGAGGGTTTAAGTTTGTTGAGGGTATGTGAAGCCCTCTGTGACATTGCTTGTAAAAAGGGCAATACAAATACATTTGATTTGATTTGATTTACTTCTGCTTCTTAAATTATTAATCCAAAATTAGCATTGTTTATATTGTATACATTAACGCTAGTATATAGGCTATAGAAGCTTTCTTCCACATTCATTGCCCAAAACAGTATAGTAAGGCTCTTTCGAACCAGAATCAGAATCGAGTTTAATAGCCAAATAAGTGTACACAAACAAGGAATTTACTGTGGTAGCACGTGCATACAAAATGTGCGTACAGTCCTTGTAAAAAGCTATATAAAAATAGCCTTGTTGATGAAGCCAGTTGTGGATGGGGAGAAACTGTTCTAGTGGCGTGACGTTTTGGACCTGATGGACCGCAGCCTCCTGCCAGAGGGGAGTAGCAGGGTCTATGAGGTGTGCAGGTCCTCGAGGGAAGGCAGATTGCAGCCCATCACCTTCTCAGCAGCGTGGATGATCTGCTGCAGTCTGCTCCTGTCCTTGCCAGTGGCAGCAGGGTACTACTTCCCCTTCTACCCCACAGTTCAATGTCATCATTTCCAGGTACCAGACTTGCGGTTTACCAGTTTTTTTCGGGTGGTTGACCTGGTAAGGGTGGCCTTGGCGTTAATGTGGACTCTCCATGGCCCAGTGTGCGCAGGCTGAGTACATTCCCCTCAGTGGAGCAGTTCCTTCAATCATTTATCCACATTTAATCTTAAATTCACCCAACTGGCACGTCACAGAAGAATGGACACCTCTCCCCAAACATGACATGGCGCCTGATCCATCTGCTGTCATCCAATGAGCAGAACCCTAGCCGTGAGTGTGTGTGTGTGTGTGGGGGGGGGGTGTCCAGGCCTACCAACGTGGGGTGGTGTCTGGTGAGAGAAAGTTATTTTGTGTTCTTAGCAGCCCAGCAAGTACAAGTAGCGTCTACTCACGGCATGCTAATGCGGCTAAAGTGGCATTCGTGAACGGTAGGAATCTGAGGAATCAGACCCTGAAGGTGGCATGTGAGAAAGGAAATGACACAGCTGACACAGTGACACCTGTTACGTTACCAGAGAAGTCACATTTACAGTGTGAGAAATAACATGCCGACGTGGCAGTGTGCAAATCTGCTGAAATCTCAGATTTTCGATCCAAGGACCAATCAACGACAAGCCCTGTGACCGCACCTAGATGATGCGCGAATGAATGTGACCGTCAGTAGAACTCACAGGTGACTTTAACACCCAGGCAATGTCGGCTTTAGCAAATATCACAGCTGTTTCGACAGGGAGCAATCCATCAGGCCGACGTAATATGGAAACCGTGAAACACGTCCACGTCCTCTGAACCATGTCCTCTTATCAGTGGAGACAGACAAGTGTGGGATAGAGACAGCCTTATATTTACAGGAAGTGGGTGAGGCAGTAGGGACGTCAGACTGTGTCAACAGGAGTACCACGCAAATGACCAAAAAAGAGGATCCATTAATGTCATTAATGAGTTACCCTTTGGCCATTTATTATCTTATGGAGACATTGGTACCAAGGGTCCAGCCAAGCCCCTATAGACTTTACGTGTTAATGAGTTACTGACTCATTGCGGCGTGGCTTTATAAGGGCTTGGTGTGTGATAGACACACATCAGAGAGTCTGATCTGTTTCCTGAGGTCCACTTCTACTACAGAGCAGTTCTACTGTTACTGAAGAGCTGAAAAACTACGACTTGTACTTCAACTCCTACAGACCTGTTCTACTACCGAGCAGTAGCGCTACTACAGAAGAGCTGTACTACTGCAGCAACAGAACTGCATTACTACTGAGACTTTCACCACAGACCTACCACAGACCTGTCCTGCAACAACCTGAGACTCAGAGACTTTGCAAGCAGCCTGAGAATGAGGTCATTAAGGGTTTTCCTGCTGTTGACGTCTTGTATCCTGTGGGGAAGTCTGGGTGTGGAGGTCAGGGTGAGTGGACGAAAACTCATTTTCAGAGTAATGAACCATTTCAAAACGTTATTTCATAGTTTATTCTGTCAGGTAGTACATTGTGAGACAAATACAAACTCTATATGTGTTTTTTGTGTATGGGTGTGCATGTGTGTGTATGGGTGTGTTTGCGTGTGAGTGTGTATAACTGCACCATATGTCAGATGTCATGAAAACGTAGGCTACCATCTGGCTCAGTTGTCGTCGAGAGGAAAAGTGAAAACAATAATTGTGTCTGTGTGTGTGGGTGTGTGTGTGTGGGTGGGTGTGTGTGTGGGTGTGTGTTTGTGTGGGTGGGTGTGTGGGTGTGTGTGTTTGTGTGTGTGTGTGTGTGTGTGTGTGTGTGTGTGTGTGTGTGTGTGTGTGTGTGTGTGTGTGTGTGTGTGTGTGTGTGTGTGTGTGTGTGTGCGTGTGCGTGTGCGTTGGCAGGATGGAGACAGAAGCTACCCTCTGGAGGCAGTGAAGGTGCTGAAGGAGCTGATGGAGGCAGACTGGATCCTGAACCCCAACCTGGCTGAGACCAGCGCCTTGTCCCTCTGTGCCGACCCCGCCTTGCCCCAGTCCTTCCTGCCAGTGTGCCAGGGCAGAGGAGCAGCCCTGACCTTCTACCGGCTTGGTGAGTCAGATCCCAGAGATCGCAACTCCACCCAAAACACTAGTTGCGCCTTGCGCGACGGGCCATTTTTGAAACAGTTTCCCACAAACGAGAAACGATTTATGGAAGAAGAATACGTGAACTGATCATTTAGCCTTCTAATATCCACCTTCAAGATAGCAACGCCCATTGCCAGAATATGTCCTGTACTCTATACACGTTGTCAAGGGGAGCCATTAATCTTGATCAGCTGCAGTGCCCCCCCAAACCCCCTCCAGCGAAGCTCTGCTGCAGTGTGTCGGAGCCAGATGGCTCGTGGCTCGAGAGCTTGTGACTCGTTTGTGACTCGTTTGTGACTCGTTTCAGATGTAACAGCTGATGTTGCTGAGCAGTGAGCCCACATCCCCACCTCCAGGCTAATCCCCCACCCCTCTCACACCTCCAGGCTAATCCCCCACCCCTCTCACACCTGCAGGATTCAGGGTCTGAAAGGCTGCATAGCAGCACAGGCAGGGCTGGAGGGTAGGGGGACGTGTGGCAGATGCTGCCCCTTCACAACAGTCCCGTAGGTCGCATACTGCATTTTGGATAGGAGGTTGGTCGAGTGTTTACGCAGTATCTTACAGGCTAACGTTTGGCTGCTGTTGCTCTGCGGTCTGTACACACCCCAGACAGGCCTTGCTACTGGGTGTGTGTGTGTGTACTGCTCTGAGGTGTTATGTCAGGCAGGAGACCATTGAGAGCAGAGTAAATAGTGTTTAGGCAATAAAATGAGTGAAACAAAGAGCGCTTGTGTATGACTCTATCGCTGTGCATACTCCTTAATATTGTGTAAACCTTGTTTTGTATTGTGTGTAAACCTTGTAAGGCTTCAGGACATCCTCCCTTTGTCAATATTTGCCTGGAGTTTGACATTCAACATGTTTAATGTCAGAGGGACACTGGAAGCTTACAATGCTGTGTGTATTTGTCTCTGTGTGTGTGTGTGTGTGTGTGTGTGTGTGTGTGTGTGTGTGTGTGTGTGTGTGTGTGTGTGTGTGTGTGTGTGTGTGTGTGTGTGTGTGTGTGTCTCCAGCAATGCTCATCACACCGCTTGATCCTTGTGAAATCTGTGCCAACCCATCCTGCTTCGGATGTGTGTTCGAGTGACAGGGTGACCGGAACTCTGTTACAAACATCACCATGGAGAATCTACAAGGTGCCCATCTTCCTCTGTTATATTTACACTCGCCTTTCTTTTCACCCAGCCACTATTCTCTTTCCTCACCCTCCTCTTCCCTCACCCACTCATCTTCCTCTACCCAGCCCTCCTACCAGCTTCCACACCCGTCAACCTCTCGCCCTCGTGTTCTTGTCGTTCATCATGAACTATATGGAACTGGAGTAATTTTTAAGGTTGTTGTATTGTTCTGTTTGACATTTTATACTAATTTATTATCTGAAAATGTTTCCTCATGGTTTATTATTTTGCACTTTGTGGAACTGAAAATAAAGATATGTTTGACTTTAATGAGTTTAAGTATTGTCCTGTTCCCTTTCATTTGCATTCTCATTTATCCTTTTATGTTAAAATAAAGCATACCGAATGTGAATTGGTCATGTTAATTTTGCTGTCCTCTCTACTACCAACAGAGGGCAGACTTCACCACACAACCTCTTGTGCCAACCGTGGTAGGACGATAGATAGGTTGGTAGGAAGGTGGAAAAAAGGATAAATCTCAAGAACTAGTTTGAATCTTAGTTCCACTATCCCTTTTCAAAACGCGATATCTTACTTGACCATTTTGTTGTGAACACAACTGTGAGAAACGTCAACAGTGTGACTTCGTAAAAGTAAAAAGAGAACTGTTTTTCAATCCAACATGTAGAGATCTGTCGGAGAAACACTGATGACAAATTACAGTAACAACACGTAAATTACAACCCATCAAGAATCAGCATGCCATGTCCTACCATACCTCACACAAGAATGCCAAGCCAGTAATGGATAATAAATAGTTGGACAGCTGACACCATGTTGAAATGAACCCTGTTATGCCAAGAACGCTTCCAGGCGTGAGAGGAGGGACGCAGAGAAAAAGAACCTCCACCTCCATCTTCTCACGCAGGGCCGTGTTGGTTCTGTAGCATCAACATCCTTCACAGCCGCTGTTTGACACTGAATAAGGGGAAACTGGAATCCAATCGGGTTTCTCTTTGACCCGCGCTTGTGTTGACCTTGGCAACAACACTAAGAGGAGTGTGACTTCCTTGTACCAACAGGAAGTCAGGAAAGGGAGAGACCATCCTTTTAGCTGTCTGTCTACGTGCCTGCTTACCTGTCCGTCCCCCTCCCTCAGTTCTCTCCATCAGCGGCAAACCTATTACAGCCGTTACAGCCTGTGTGTTTTGTTTTTATTATGGAAAGGTTTAATCACGTAATACACAAGAGGCAGACATTAACACCATTGTTGAATTCTCTCAAGAGCGAATGTACATGTCAAAATACATCTCATGTTCTCCTGTAAAAGCAATGGGACTCCTCATGGGAGGGAACATTTTTTACTTTGGGGGGGTCCCGTGCTAGTAGTGTAACCTACCATCCTGCCTACCATTTACCTTGCCCCCCCCCAGATCAAAGTCATAAAGTGCTGTGCAATCTAAAAACTGTAACTGTTTTGTAGAACACAGCTGAAGGTTGAATTGCAGAATAACTAACAAGCGCAGCCTAACATCTCTGTGTGTGTGTGTGTGTGTGTGTGTGCCTAAACACACAAACATGAATCCCCTTAAAACCACACCACGACTTGAGCATACAACACAAACACATATCCACTGGAAAATGTGTCCAAATAGAATCGTCTGTGTTTATTTGACCAAGGATTTCTTTTGCGTCTTATGTTCTGTGTACCGAGTTAAAAAATAACATCACAAAGGAAATGTATTCTGTAAAAGAAAATGTTTTTTAAATGTTGTTTACACACAAATTTAGCTGGACTCCATTGGCTCCAAGGCCTGGCCAGAACTTCTGGCTCAGTTGTGTGAGCTAACCTTTGTGATGTTGTAGAAAGTCCTCATGAATTCAGAGTCAGTCAATAGGATGTGTTAAAACAACAGTGTGTTTGACCTGAGATGAACTGAGGCCAAAGGAGAGGTGGGGCTGAGCTTTGGGGCTGGGGCTGTGGTTGTGGCTGGGGCTGGGGCTATGGCAGAGGCTGTGGCCGGGGCAGGGGGTGTCTAGAATGTGCAGAACAACCAGTGTTATCAGCATTGGAGGATCACATTTTCCTTGAAAGTGAGTTTTCGCACCACCCCACCCCCACCTCACCGCACACCACAAATCAGCTCAAAGTTGTTAGATGACAGATGGAGAGACGCAAGTACTGCAGGAGCTTCCACAGCTAAGGATTAGCTACCACTGATTACCTTCTGATGAACATTCGGATTGTTTGAAGACAAAACTCCCACCCGCTCTCTCTCCTTCAGTAAGCTATGATAGCTTATCAGAGAGGAAGTCCTTAGATGTACATCCCCAGCTGGTAGATATAGAGGGAGGGTTAATGATATCAACACCATGGCCGCAGGAACTAGGGGTGCTGAGGGTGCTGCAGCACCCCCTGCTGACAGCACGAGAATTGAAAATGATATGACTTGAAAATCCACCACCGTGGCACCGCCCCGCAACATTAAGCCCCCCCACCCCCAGCACTAACCCCCGATAAAATACGTTCCCGCGGCTATGATCTACACTGTACAAGAGGACGGACTTTGCAAAGCTGGGTCTGAGCATGTTAACCCAGGCGTGACAGCAGGGACACGGTGTTCTCTCAGCACATTCTGGCCTTTGTTTTCACCTAAATACCAACAGAACAAGAGAACACGAGCTAGTCGCAGTGTCACATTGATCCTGGACTGCAGAGAAACGTCACAAGAGCGAGGAAATCCCTACACCACCTCATTAAGAGAGATCAAAGAGTTGCCGCCATCTTGAATGGGCAAACGAGAAGCTCCTACGCTAACACTAACGAGCAGCTACCAGCTGTTCATCACAATACAGCCACGCCAGGGTTTTTAATGTGCTATTTAAGTGGGCACATTATCTAGATTGGCAGCCTTTAGGAGAGATGCTTCAGGTTCAGCGATCAGGTTAATTGGATATTAACTGTACTTGGCAACTCTTTCTCTGTTGAAGCCGAGGGCTCATCAGGCCAGCGTCCATGAGAGCGAGGCCAGAAATGATGAGCTGCTGCCCGCTGATGAAGGGGAAGTCGCTCTGGATAAGAGCGTCTGCTAAAATGACTAAATGTAAGATGCAGTGATCTGTGCGGCAACACGAGAGAACTCACTCTGGGGAGACAGGAATGTTAACGTTGGCGCTGGGTCCGGATGACACGCTCGCCGTCCTCGCCACATTCTTCTGCGGCGGCTCCGTCTCTCCATTAATAAAAACGGATCAATGTTCTGCGAGAGATGTTCCATCTGCTGGAGCCCTGCCCCCCCCCCCCCCCCCCCCCCCCCTTCCTCCTCCTCCTCCGCCCGGCCCCCATCGCCCCCCTCCCTCCACAACCTTCTCCATCAAAGCACTCTTCAGTGACCCCTGACCTGCAGAATGAATCCACTGCCTTGCCCCCCCCCCCCTCCCCTCTCAGAACAAGTAGATCCACTAAAGATTAAATGTCCATCATCTTTAAGTACAGAGCGATTGACTCCATTCCTGGAATAGGTTTGGTTCCTAGAGCACCAGAGAGAGGATTTAAAGGGTCAATGTCTTTTTTCGGGATGGAATAAAAGAGCTGCAAAATACCATGCGGGATGGAATGAAAGAGGTATGAAATTACACGGCCATTCCCAGAGCAGTTGTTTTTATATCCTGTACTGGAAGTGTGCTGTAGCACAAAGCCCTCCCAGAGAGAGAGAAAGAAAAAAAGAGAGAGAGAGAGAGAGAGTGTACCTTTAGGCATAGGATGTTAATTCGCTGGTTTGATAGGGGTAGATTGTTTAGAATACTGACTACAGATTTTGTTGTACAGGACAGGACTTGAACATTCTCAGTGTTGCCTGTAGTTTGCCAGCCCAGCCTGAAGTGAAACAGCCTGTCTGGTTTATGACACTCATTAGGACAAACTTGGCACTCTGGCCTGGGGTGGAGTGTGGGGGAGGAGGAGGGGGGGGGGGGGGGGGGTTGGGGGGGCTCCACTCCCCTGTGGATCAACCAGGGGCTCACAGCTATGGGTGAGAGCCAAAGCCCCAGGCAAAGGGGGAGAGGAAGGAGAGAGAAAGAGAGAGAGACAGACAGACAGATGGTAAGTGAAGGGGAAGAGAGGGGGAAGAGGGAGAGACGGAAAGAGAGAAAAATAAAGGGAAAGAGAGAGAGTGGGGGAGGGACAACAAAGAGAGAGAGAGGAAGAGAAGAAAAGGGAGAGAGAGAGGATGAGGAACGGGGGATGGAAGGATCTGAGAAGATATCTACTACTACCGTCTATCAAAGACTTCCTCAGGAAGTGGACGTGAGGAGTCACAGCAGACGACTGTTGTAGAAAGAGGGGGAGGGGGAGAGAGGAGGGGAGAGGGGGGGTAGGGCGAGAGAGGGAGGAAGAGAGATGGTGGAGGGACAGATTTTTTTGAAGAGATGGAGGTAGGGGAAGGACTGAGAGACAGTTAGACCTACAGCTTATGAAAACAACCTCAAAGGACAGTTTCACAAACTAACACTCCTAACCTGGAAGTGAAGAAACAGTGACTCCAGATGTGGGGAGGGGACAGAAGGGTCAAAAGGGACAGAAGGGACAGAAGGGACAGAAGGGACAGAAGGGACAGAAGGGACAGGGGGGACAGAAGGGACAGAAGGGACAGAAGGGACAGAAGGGACAGGACGGACAGAAGGGACAGAAGGGACAGAAGAGACAGAAGGGACAGAAGGGATAGGAGCGACCGCCTGGCAGCGTGAACCACCTCCTAACCTCCACACATTTGTTTGCAATCAGACATGGGTGGAGTCCAGGATTCAGCTTTCAGTGGTCCAGTCACTGCTGAGGGATTCTTAACACGCGAGGAAAGCTTGCTTACTCTCAAGAGGTCTCAAGCTCAGTCTCACACACAGCGTCTAACTGTCACTCTTAGTCTCTGTGGAGGTAGATACTAGGAAGTGTTTTAATGTCTTGCTGAGAAGAATCAATTTTCTTTCTTTCTTTAAAGTTCTTTCTCTCTCATCCTCTCTCTCTCTCTCTCTCTCTCTCTCTCTCTCTCTCTCTCTCTCTATCTCTCTCAAACACACACACAGCAGAGGTGGTGGTGGTGTGTGGTCTGGTGAGAGATCACCCAGGCAGATGGATGTTACAGGGCGCTGTGTGTTCCATTTGGTGTCCCTACAAACAACCCTTCCCTGTCAAAACAATATGCTGTTCAACCCAGTTCCCTACTTGCCAAGCCTCATCCAGGTCTTCCACAGCGGATTGTGAATAGAACTGAATAAATATTTAACAACATAAATATTTGATGGACAGCATGAAGAATCCTAGCACAGTATCGTTTTACAGACAGCATATAAAAAGTACAAGTACAACAAACACACAAGTATTAAAATAATTATTGAACAGCAACAATAACCGAAGGAAAGGTTTGAAAGAGTTATACTCGCTCGTCAACATCAACTTCCTGGAAGACAGTGTCTTATTTCCTTTAAATTGTAGCCCAGTCGTCCAATGACCAGCAGTGTCTGTCAGCCCATCCCATCCAGAATCCTCTCTTCCCCCCCTCCCACCCCCAATTCGGGCCCCCTTAATCTTCCCCCTCCTCTTCCCTGTTACAACGCTCATGGGTCCAACTATAAAGGACAAACAATAGGATAAACAAACCTTTTGTCCAACTAAAAAGCGAGTTGGTTTTTAGAAAATCGCCAGTGTTCTCTTTCTTGGCGTCCAGTTTAATGGCTCCCAGTCTGGGACGTGGCTAGGATGATGTGTCCCTGGTCATCTGCACACGATAGGTGAGCACAAAGGGGGAAATGAGCCGAGAAGGCACTCGGAGGAGACAATGGAGGGATTCCACACTGGGCCAATCACTAAGAGGGCTCCACGGCCTGAGAGACGTCAGGCAATCAATGATGAGACTCACTCACAAGATGGGGAAAGTAGCCTGGGGTAGTGTAACTGGGGATGACACACACACACAAAAGCACACAGACACACACACATGCACTCATGCACACACACGCTCATACACACACAGTGTGTGTGTGTGTCTGTGTGTGTGTTGGGGGGGGGGGGGTTTCAAAGACAAATTCAATTGTACTATAACCAATTGGGAAAGGAGAAAACACATTGAAGCCAGTAGGATGAGAACAGTGAAGGAGTCAGAGTCAGACCGGAGTCAGAGTCAGACCAGAGTCAAAGTCAGACTAGAGTCAGACCAGAGGTCAGACTAGAGTCAGACCAGCGTCAGTCAGAATAGAGTCAAAGTCAGACTATTGTCATACCAGAGTCAGAGTCAGAATAGTCAGCCTTGCTGCTTCTTTTACAAAGGTTGCCCTGGTGTCTGTTTGATCATACAGAGGCTTAAGACCCTTTCCTGCCTCAACACAACCACCCTCCTCTACCTCCACACACATCCACTCCTCCCCTGCCTCCACACACATCCACTCCTCCCCTGCCTCCACACACATCCACTCCTCCCCTGCCTCCACACACATCCACTCCTCCCCTGCCTCCACACACATCCACTCCTCCCCTGCCTCCACACACATCCACTCCTCCCCTGCCTCCACACACACCCACACCTCCCTTGCAGAAGGGAAGACAGACAGTCAGAGACAGTAGGTTAGTGAGAGTTGTGGAGGCTTCACGCTGTCACTGTGCTCTCTCCTCTACTAAGGCCAGGCGATGCAGCTGATACAGGCTTGGTGTCAATCACAGCCAGCCAAGCCAGCCCAGTTTTAATGATACAATCAGGGGTTCTTCAGGGCCAATCAGATGCCATATCTACTGTGTTCCGGTGAGCTGCATGAGCTTGTGGCTGAGAGCGGCTGAGCCGGCACTGGCCAACACGCTTCCCTCATCACATTCAAACAAATCAAAGCCCTTACGCCCTTAACACCTTCAACATTTAGTAGGCACATAAAGACCTACTGTGACACTCACAATCAATGCCATTTATTAAAGACTGTCAAGAAAAAACTCCTCCTGCAGCTGTAATTCAACTCCCGCCGTCTAGCTCTGCCTGGGAGAGGCTGGCGCGGGCGATTCCCCTGTGGTGTGTGTCCAGGGCTGCGGCTGGGGACACATCACAACACAACCAAACAAAGATGGCAGCCTGGGAATGTGGCAGCGGCAGTGCCAAACTGCTGATTGGACCCTTTTATTACTGTGAAGACGGTCCGCGACTGCAGAGAGAGCATTCTGGAATGGCTGTGGTCCTCCTCAGGCGCCTTCCTCAGAAAGGTACCCCCCCCCCCCCTGCTGAGAGACAGTGAATAGGGAGAGGAGGAAAGTAGGTGGGGGAGGGGGGGGAGGAGGTGGGGGGAGGGAAGGAGAATGTCAGAGGAGAGGTGGGGGGGGGTTAGAGTGGGAGAGGGGGAAACAGAAGGGGAGGTAGGCAGTGAGGGGGAGAGGAGAGGGCTGGGGGCGAGGACAGAGAGGAGAAGGGGAGGTGAGGTGCGGGGGGCGGAGATGGGGAGAGGAGAGGGAGGGCAGTGACAGCAAAAGAAGGGGAAGGTTGGAAGAGAAGGGGGATATGGTTGGTTGAAAGGAAGGGGGAAGAGAGGTGTTAGAGTTGTGCGATTGAATGACAATGTGAAAGCAGTAATCATCCAATGTCTTGCATGTTTAGTCAGGCATAACTTAGCCTGACAGAATACCAGGGCCCGTGGATGGATGGATGAATAGAAGGATCATTGATGATCATTTTCAAGGAACTTGGTTGCCACCTTCTGTACAGAGCCTCTCACAAATGTATAGATTACATAGATATAGTATACACACACAAACACAATACATAATTACATACTACAACTATGTAGCACATACAAACAGCACTGGAGGTTGGTCGGTTGGTTGGAGTATGGGAGAGCCTCTATCGACCAATACTACAAATGAACAAACATCTGCTGAGTAAATTCTGCTTTCTAATACTCCTCTGGCTCTCTCTCATGATCACATTTTAGATTTCCAATTCTAATTCAACTCGCACCAAAGCTACATTCAAACCAAATAAAAAGCAGCGCAGAACATCAAGGATCACAAGACTTCTTTGATGATACAGAAACGGTATTTTCCATCACTCTTTGTACTGATGAGAGAGGATGAGGGGGATCAGACAGCTATCATCTTCTCGAGACAATAGAGAGAGAAGGCGTTTACTTAGCATGTGACATGGAGCCACATTGAGGGCTATGAGGTCCAAGCTGCCACTGGACGCACCGTTTTAAAGAATGTTCCAGAATGTAACGGAGACAGAGAAAGGACCAAGTCTCAAACCCAACTATCTCCGCTAAATATCAATTTTCTGCTCCAGCCAACAGGAGTCTCTCTGTGTTTTCTCTAGTCCCACGCGATGCCAAGGACAGTGTGGTGGGTCACATTCCACATACACCACAACAAAGGCCCTGGAAAAGTCCACTGACAGGCCCTTCCAGTCTGTCTGAATTTTATATAACTTCAGTCCAAGTTTCATAACCCATAACAAATGTTAGAACTATGCACTTATGATTCTTCTGCTGTACTTTCTTGAAGCACTATTTGTACGTTGCTTTGGATGTGTGTCAGCTCAATGAAAATAATTGTAAAAATGTAAATGATATCAGTCTGACTGACTTTCATCAGAAAACGTAGGTTTGATAATTCTCCTGGAATTCTACCAGCAAGGCATGGCCATTTTATGCTATAAAATCAACTATGGAAACTTTTAAATGAGATCCACATTCAGTATATAACTCACGTAAGTGTTGTAACCCGTGTCTGATAACAGAAACATTTCATGGCAAAGGCTAGGTTTGTGAACTCTGTAGAATTAATACAAATACACAAAACAAAAACTGTAAGACTCTCAGCCTATGATTATTCCTTGCGTGGTTGAAAGAGTGTTCCGAGGAAATGAGATGCTCCCCATGTATATACATGTCTAAATAGTACATGTATACACATGTAATATTCATCTGTGTTGATGTTTCTTTTGCTGTGTCATACTTGTGCACATGACCTGTTATGGTACAGCAAATTGTAGAGAAGCTTAGAGAACAAATGCAAGGTGCCCGCAAAGTTACAGCTACAGACAACTCAACTTCAATTTGTAAAGAAATCTTCATTATTTTATTGGCAAAGGAATATGATTACAACATCGGTTTACAGTCATAGTGATGTTTATGTTTGTTTTCTGGTTTTGTTTGCTTGCTGCATCTGGGGAGTATGTACATAGAACACAAAACACTGTACATACCTAAAAAAAACTTTAAAAGTATAATTTTTTCAAAATACATTCAAATAGCTTTTGTTTTGTAACATATTTTGTTATTTTGTGATGACACCAGAAGCTTATTTAGGGATTCCATGGAGGAGAATGAGGTAGATTCTGTTACATTGCCATTATAGATCTCTAAGGAGGGGCTTATAAAGAATCCACATCAAATCATAAGTGTAACTAGGTAATCACGAGTGAATTACAGTTTACTTAGTGATCTTTAAATCTCTAATGTTTATCTGTGTCGACACACATCTGTTAAAACCTCACGTCTAGAGTGCCAAAAGCAACCTTCATTTAGGATTCAGGAGGATGGATTTTATAATGAAAAATCTCATAAAAGATACTATGTGATAGGTCACAAAAAAACATGTGTTTTTGACAGAAATATGAACAATACAAACAGCCTGATTTATAGCCAGTTGTACTGAACCTCCTGTCACAACATGGGGATATTTCCAACAGATCACCCTATGTCTGACTCACAAACACTAACATTGAAATTCCCTAGTGGTCCCAAGCTCCAAAACTGTACAGAATTTGTTAAAAAAAGACACATATTTAATATTTGAACATAGAAGGGAGGATAAAAGTGTACTACATATATTTGAGTTGATGTAGGATGGTAGAGGTGGAGGAGGGCAGTGTGTGCGGGGGGGGTTAGGGGTGGAGGAGGAGAGTGGGCTTGGGGTGTAAGGGGGGTGGGGCGGGGGGGAAGGGCTTATGGTCAGCACAGCAGGTGTGCGACTGTGAGGAGGGCTGCCAGGCTGGGCAGGACCAGGCTCAGGGTGGGGCTGCTGGCTCTGTTCTTTGACAGACAGTGGTCTCGGTTCTGGCCGATGCAGGCGGCGTAGGCCATGACGTGGGGGATGTAGTTCTGCTCGTGGACCCCGTGGAGCAGGTGGGCCATGGGACCCTTGGTGAACACGGCCACGTCCTCCCCACCGTGGGTCTCGTACCGCAGGGGGACTGCTGACTGGGCCTGGTAGTCGTTGTGCTCTGAGGGAGGGGGGAGCAGGGAAAGGTCATGGTCAGACACCCAAAGGAATGCAGACAGACAGGGAGAGAGAAAGAGAGATCAAGATGGTATAAATGGGGTGAGTGATAAGGGTTAGGGTTAAAATTGAAGAGGAATGCAGAGAGAGAGGAGAGAGAGGGTATAAGTAGGGAATGATGAAGAGGGGAAGGTCGTGCAAAGAGAGCGAGAGGAATGCAAAAAGAGTGAGACACACACACACACACAGACAGACAGACAGACAGACAGACACACAGACAGAGAGAGCGAGACAAAAACAGAGGAAGAGGGAGACCATGATGGTTAGAAAAAGAGGAGCAAGAGAGACTTTCATAACCTCTGACACCAAAACCATGAAGTGCCTGTGCTGACAGTGCCAGGGTCAGAGTGAGCCGTCGCTCTGGTGCTCACCGTAGTCCACCGTGGACACGTTCTCCCGGGCTCCGCTGGTGATCTTAAAGCCTGGTCCATTACCGTACAGGATGGAGGTGAAGGGCATCTGGTCCAAATCACTCACCATGGGGGCCAGGCCTGAAGATTCAGAACACCAGGGTCAGGTGGGGGTAGGAGGAGCTACGAGCGCTGAAATACTGTTAGAACTGTGCGCTTCTCTTTTTTTCTTCATAAGATACAGTTCTGGGCATTTTTCATGCTTGACTGGACAAGCATGAAAGTTAGATTTTTTAAGGGAAGCGTGACAGGAAAGGCAGAGAGAGAGAGAGAGAGAGAGAGAGAGAGAGAGAGAGAGAGAGAGAGAGAGAGAGAGAGAGAGAGAGAGAGAGAGAGAGAGAGAGAGAGAGAGAGAGAGAGAGAGAGAGAGAGAGAGAGAGAGGCATCAGAGGGCCGAGGATGGATTCAAACCCATCCCGCTGTGGCGACTAAAGGATTCTAACTAAAGGTAACTTTCGATATGCACCATGTTTGTCGCTTTGGATGAAAGATTCAGATAATTAAATGAAATGTAAAAATCTCAAACATGACCTCAGAGCAGTATAATTCAGTTTCTAGCTAAGTTTTTATTATTCCATCTGGAAAATTAGATTTTCAGACAGAAATTGAACCACATACACCAGAAGTTACCCTACACAAAGTACTTCTTATTATAAGACCAGAGCCGAGAAATTAATTCATTCCTTCAGAAACCTAATTTGTCTGACTAAATGAGTTGCCGGCTCTCTTTGATTCCAAGCAGTCTGTCTCAATGTCCAGAAAGCTAGCTAGATAGGTACAGCTCAAGTTAGCAAAATAGCTCAAAATCAAGATTTCCCCTGCCAAACGTTCCTTCCAGTGCTCAGCACTGTGTTTTTACCAGTTCAAATCGACAACGCATGACCACGGTGGATGCCATATTCCCAACCGCAGTGACGGTTGGGTCTGTGTTCGACCCTGACGTACCAAATATGGAGCTGCCTCTCTGCGTGTACCCTCCAAAGGTGAAGACGTGCGAGTGGTCCGCTGTGACGACGGTCATGGTGTCGTGGATGCTGGTCATAAGGCCGGCCATGCCGATGGCGCGGTCCATCTCCACCGCTTCGTAAAGCGCCTGCTTGGCTTTGCCCTCGTGGTGCCCGTGGTCGATGCGCCCGCCTGTCAACCAAGAGCTCCACTCAGTTCAATCCAATTTGATACAATTCCATTTAGTTCCATTTAATTCCCTTTCCCATTGAATTCCCTTTCTCCTCTGTCTTGCCCCTTGTCTCTCTTCCCTGGCCTGTATCCCTGTCTGCTCTTTCTTTCTCTCTCTCAATCTCCCTCTGCATCCCCCTCTCCCTCCCTTTCCCTCTGTTTCTCCCTCTTCATCTTACTTTCTCCATTTTCTCCCTCTTTCGCTTTCCCTTCCTCCTATCTCTCTCTCCCACACCGGAAATCCCATCTTCCATCTTATAAACACACCTGATGCTCATCAGCCAATCGACATCACACACCTGATTCTTTCCCCGGCCCCAGCCTCAGTCCCGGTCCTGAAACCCATCCCCTACCCCTCCTTAATATTCCTGTTCCTCTAAACCAATCAGACACTAGATGGAGCATGTGGGGTATCACACTCACCCTCCACCAGCAGATAGAAGCCTCTAGGGTTCCTCTTCAGGATCTTAATGGCCACCTCCACCATCTCCGTCAGGGAGGGGTCTGTGTCCTGGTTCCTCTCCAGCTCGTAGGACAGGTCTCCCGGCTCAAACAGACCTGGAGGGAACAGGGAGACAGGAAGGAACACAGAGACAACAGACACACAAGGATAGGGGGTTATCAGCAGTAATTCATTGTAATTAATCATCTATAGATTACAAAATTATTCCCAAATTAAATATGTATCCAGGAGCTCACCCAAAATATGATCTACATTGTTAGGATTCAGTGACAGGAGTTGACGTTTGTTCCATACATATTGGCCGTTCTGTAGGAAACCAGTTTGGATGTAATATCAGTTTAGAGTTTAAACACAATATTAAGGGTATTAGACATCAGATGTTGTGTTAGTGAGGAACAAGCACAGAGCTGAGATGTTCCTATTGTTCACCTTGTCTTTCATGCGGTTGGTCCACTCCTGGACCAGGTTCCTGCCGTCCTTACGAGTCCCAGTCTGCTTCTTGTCTCCAGGGTACTCCACATCCGACATGTTTTTGGGGAACATGTACTTCCTCCCTCCTCCCATGATCACCTGGGGGGAGGTGTGTGTGGAGGGGGAGGTGTGTGTGTGTGGAGGGGGAGGTGTGTGTGTGGAGGGGGAGGTGTGTGTGTGGAGGGGGAGGTGTGTGTGGAGGGGGAGGTGTGTGTGGAGGGGGAGGTGTGTGTGGAGGGGGAGGTGTTTGTGGAGGGGGAGAAGAGGTCAAATAACGGCAACAACAATTCAAGATTTTAAAAGAAATTGCTCAAATAAACCATCCTCTTCTTGATAATGACACAGTATACATTTTCAGTAAAAATAGAAAAAAGTATTTTTTTTTACAAGACTCACATCAATGTTGGGGATGTTCTCGAACAGCTGCCTGGCGATGTCCTTGCACCCGGCCTCCACAGCCTCGACTGGCATCTCGTTGTCGGAGAACCACTCCCTGTCCACACAGTGGGCATAGGCTGCGCTGGGCGTGGCATGGTTGACCCGCGTTGTTGTGACGATTCCCACAGACTTGCCTTTATTGGTCAACGACAGAGCAACATAAGTTGATGGGGTGGACTGTTTATGGGTCAGTGATCTGTGGGACCCTGTATGTGTGTGAGTATGTGTGAGGGCTGGGGTCAGAAGTGTGTGTGTGTGTGTGTGTGTGTGTGAGGGCTGGGGTCAGAAGTCTGTGTGTGTGTGTGTGTGTGTGTGTGAATGCGTAAGTATGTATGAGGACTGCGGGTCGGGGGGTCAGGGCTTGTCTGCTGTGGTCTGTGAGGAACGATTGTCCCCCTTCTCCCTTGTTATCTGTGACCTAATGACCCCGTAGACAAAGTCCTTCTCATTCCTCCCATGTCTCTGAGTCGGTCAGGTGAGCCATGAAGCACAGCTCACACCTGACCTTGAGAGATGCATCAAAAGCCCTCTACTCACTACCCAGTATTGATTCAACTGAACCCAAGGCTGGGTCTGTGGACCAAAGATAAGTTATCTACAGGAAGCTATAGAAGCCAGGCATGGGAAGGTGGACTGAGGTCATATGTAATGAATTCCTGCACACTGAAATACGATCCTTTGAGTGATTTTATTCTCACTGGATGCAGGGCTGCAGCAGGCATACGTAGAGCAGGGGAGGAGGAGAGGAGGGGAGCAGGAGAGGAGGGGAGGAGGGGCATGGGAAGAGGAGAGAAGGAAAGCAGGGGAGGAGGAGAGCCGGAAGGAGAGGGGAGGAGGAGAGCAGGGAAGAGGAGGACAGCAGGAGAGGAGGAGAGCAGGGAAGAGGAGAGCAGGAGAGCAGGGAAGAGGAGAGGAGGAGAGCAGGGAAGAGGAGGAGAGCAGGAGAGCAGGGAAGAGGAGGACAGGAGGAGAGCAGGGAAGAGGACAGGAGGAGAGCAGGGAAGAGGAGGGGAGATAGCAGATTACAGGTGTGCGACAGCACAACTCCTCACCTGCGTCTTTGGCCCAGCGGAGGATGGAGGTGACCTCGTTGCCCTGGGTGGTGTTACACTGAGCCCTCACCGCTGCTGCGCTCACCCCCACCGTGCCCTCGTTGGCCTTCACCCCACACAGGTATGCTGTGGCGGTGCCCGCGCTGTCCGGCACCTGGGCATTGGTGTTGTATGTCTGGAGGGGTCAAAAGGTCGGGGAGTTACAGTAAGCATACTGGAATCTGACTGGTACTGGAGAGTGGGCTCTGTTTACTATTGTCGAAGGAGTTTAGACAGGATGTGTTAGAAACTGCTTGCATAGAGAAACTACAGGAAGCTAAAGGTTTCTTAGAAGACATGATATGTTAGAAACTGCTTGCATAGAAGTACATGTGCCAGCCGGATTCACGTGTCATATCCCTTACCCAAATTAAGAGGAATGTGTCTAGGTTTCCTGTGCACAGGAACAGGTGCCCGGCATGACCCAAATTAGGAGAGACGTGTCTTATCCGTCTGGGCACATCAAGCAGTATAAAGCATATAAATATGATGTGTATGTCAATGTTAGAGCAGCACTCTCGCTCACTCTCTTACTTTCTCTTAGCTTGCTCTATTCAATCGGATACAGAGAATTTAGAAGCATACCTCATACAAAGGGGGTTATCTAGTTTTAAGAACTTATAAAGAATGGGGCCTTAATGGGGACATATTAAGCTCCCCTTAACGGAGATATAACTTGTATTGTTTTTTAATTAAATATAATCACTCCATAACGGGGAAATAAGGTACTCCATAATGGAGATATAAACTGTATTGTTTTCTACTAATTAAATAAAAGATAAAAGACAGCTGTTGTCCGTCCTCACTTAGACAGACTATTAAAGTTCATATACTACATAGGTACAACACAACATAAGTCAGAGCCCTCGTCCAGATCTAAGGGATACACCACGCCAAGACAAAGGTGAGTCCCTGGGAATCACGACCAGTGATTTAGACATATAGCAATGACGTGTCTACCTGGTGTATTTACGTGTGAAGGGTTGAGATTCACTGTATCAAACTGTTCAGACTACTCCCGTATAGGTATAATATTGTTCAAAACCAAAGAAGGGAGACCAGAAGGGAACAGACCTTTGGTTACTTTAGTTGGTTTGGTGTAGTATTATTCAAAGGTAAAAAGGATAAGAAAACAATCCTTATTTACAAGGAGGTACTAGTAAACCAAGACGGGTGATCTCCATAACCGGACCTAGATAAACAGGAGACCCCGAACATGACTGGGTTATAGACGAGACAGTTCAAGGTTGATAAGACATAAATCATCACGACAACTCGTTGAGACCTACGATCAACACTATCTGTCTCCATTAAGTATAGGAGAACTGTTGATGTTCCCAGTAAACTAATAACATCCTACATTCCCAGTGAAGTAATGACGTTGTATGTTCCAAGTAAAGTAATAACATAGTATGTTCCTGGTCGAGTAATAACATTGTATGTTCCTAGTAAAGTAGCAACATCAAAGGCATACATCTAACAAGGGCACTGGGGCCAGGGGCGATAGGAAGAAGAGGAGGGGGAGGGGTTACTCTCCAAAGCTAAAGATCGACTACGAGGAAGTTATTACTGAAGATTGAAGAAGCGAGAAGGAGGTGAGGAGGAGGAGGAGGTGGTGGAGGAGGTGGAGGAGGAGGAGAAGGTGAAGCACCTTGGACAGGGCCACGTAGGGGAACTTATCCATCTCCAGCTGGGTCTCCTCTCCACTCTTCCCACTCAACTGGCCCTTCAGGATCCTCGCTGCTGTTACTGTGGCAACGCCCATTCCTACAAACCGAGATTAAAAAAACATCAGACCCTAAAGATAACATGTTTGGATGGCGCGTCTCAACTTTCCATGCATGATTTCAACAATTCCATCTCACACACAAATGTTCCATTTACACTAGTGAAACTAGTTATGTTTTCACATGGTATTATTAACCATTGTAAAAATATATAAAATATACATTATATTGCCAAAAGTATTCACTCAGCTATCCAAATCATTGAATTCAGGTGCACAAAGCAAGGGCCATAAAGACATGGATGAGCGAGTTTGGTGTGGAAGAACTTGGCCTGCACAGAGTCCTGACCTCAACCCAATAGAACACCTTTGGGATGAATTAGAGCGGTGACTGCGAGCCAGGCCATCTCGTCCAACATCTGTCTGACCACACAAATGCACTTTTAGAAGAATGGTCAAAAATTCCAATAAACACACTCCTAAATCTTATGGAAAGCCTTCCTGGAAGAGTTGAAACTGTTATAGCTGCAATGGGTGTGCCGACATCATATTAAATCCTATGGTTTAAGAATGGGATGTCACTCACGTTCATATGCGTGTGAAGGCGGACGAGCGAATACTTTTGGCAATATAGGGTATATATTTTTAAAGACAACCAAAAATGCCATCACATTAAATGACATTTGAAATGACAACTCAGTTTTCCTTAAGGCAGGGGGGACTGAGAGGGAGAGATGACAAACTCTCGTTCAGTAGCGCCTCCTTTTGTTTTCCCCTTGGTCCAAAGTCACCGTGCTGTGCTGGCGGAGCGCGAGGCGGCTGCCCCCCCTTCCCCACGGCCTCTCAGCGTTCACCCCAGCAGGCCTCACACAACCACAGCCGTCAGTCCACCGGCCGCAGCCAGACTAACCTGTGTGGAGGAGCGACTCCATGAGCCTCTAAAGGGGTCGAACCTCACTTGCCTGCACCCTCATCTCCATCTCACACTGCTCCAAGACGCAACTAACCGTGCTCTAACCACTGAGCTATGCCATCCTCACATGCGTCTAACTCTGGAAGCCATCGCAGACACACACAGACTTGAGGTCCATGATGCTTCAGCTGAATGGCTGACTGAGCTGTTATATTTGAACTCTACCGATGCACTAAAGAGGAATATGATACAGTTGTAGCGACGTTGATTTGCTGTACTTACAAATATCCTATACAGCAGTTGAGATAGAGTTGTGGTGGTCAAAGTTCCTTTCTTTCAAAGCTTTCGAAGAACTCATTCCATACAATGGCGTTTTTGTTTGTTTCTAATAGAGCACAAGACTGGTTTATCATTGATAGTGTTGTCAAGCACTCGGTTTCACCGTCCGTTAACCCGTGTAGAATTAGATAAAAGCCACAACATCTTATAGAAGTGTAACCAGATTACATTAATCCACCTTAGTCAATGTTCTGCCTGGATTAAATGATTCTTAGTCTCCGAATTATACATAATCTCCTCTACCATGAGGGACAAAGACCTGGCAGAAGATTGACAAGCTTTGGTCACAGAGGCATGCGCTCACGTCCCATGAAATCACTGGCCGACAACAACCAAGATAGATAATCTGTAAAAAGCATGCAAAGCAATCTGCATATTGTACTCAGAACCCTTTACAGTGCATTACATAATTCCAGTATTACTGACATTCAAGATGTTTTCTATTGGGTCAAAAAGTCAGAATTTACCATCGCCGAGGAAGAGGATGAGGTTCTTTGCCATTTGCTGGTTGAGCGTCTGTAGGGTGAGGGCATTCTTTAGGGTTTTCTGAGCCCAGTTGTTCCAGAAGACTGGATCTTTCTCCTGGTCTGTGTCACAGGGAGGGAATTGGGGTCAGCTTTGAATCGAGGTGCTGTACACATGGGATCTCGAACAACAAATCCACCATGGGATCAAGTCTACTACCATGACGCCCATTGCAGGGGGGAAAACAAAAGTACATTTCCGGGGAAAGGTTTTTAAAAGACTGATGAATAGTTGTTTACAAAATCTTATCTTTACATGTTTAGGAGACGCGTAAACAATTGGGCTCCATTTTGTCAGCACACTGCCCTAAAAAACACATGACATGTAAATTAATTACATGTCCATAAAGAGAAAAACAATTGTTAACGTGTTATAGGGACTCACTGCAGAAAATGCTGAAACTAGTCAACGTAGCTTAATTATTTTCTTTATTCTAGGAACAACTTGCTGGAGGTTTGCTCATTGCTGGCCTGAAACTGGTGATCAACCACCACAGGTCTTAACAACAGTTATGTTGTTACTTATTTCTGGTCCACATTCTGAATATGAGAACATGAACAAAAAATAGCATGGGGATCTCGGGACCAACCACATGATCATCTCTACACACACACACACACACACACACACACACACACACACACACACACACACAGCCATACCTACACACACACAAACACCTCTACAAACACACACACATACCTACAGAAAGACACACACCTCTACACAAAAGCACATACAGACACATCGCTACATACACACCAGTCTCAGATACATTACTGTAATGACACTATGCTACTCTTTGAACCAAAGTAATTGTGACATCTCCAGAACATAAGCTTCTTAAGAGTATCACATGTTCTGATTATATCCAGGCTTCCACAGTATATGTATGACATTTCGTTCAGAGTAGCCACCTTATCAGTTACTGTAACAAATAATATTATACACAGGGATTCTGCTGTCAAAATAAACATATTTATCAAATAGACCCAGATCTCAGAATCAGCTTTATTCACCACGTAAGTTTACACAAACATGGAATTTACTTTGGCAGGAAGTTGCATACGATGAACATATAAAATGCATTTAAGAGGCATAGCATATATCTACACATCTTGTTGGATTTAAGCTAAGAAATTGTTTCCTAGAAGAAGAAAAGATATATACAATTCGAACCAAACAGGAAGGGGGGGGGGTGAAAGGTCAATTTCAAAGACCTGGCAACACCTTCATTATTGTTTGTCCTCCCATGTGTTCTTCCACAGATAACAGCTCCAAACCACAGCATCAAAAAACTTCCTTTGTTTACACTTTTACACGATTCTGGATCCACTTAAAAGAAGAACAAAACATCATTCCCAAAAGCTTTGTAGTTCTGGGCGTTTGTGAGGAGAAACAGGCTAGGGTTCTGTTGGAGGAGAACTTTGCTGAGGAAGCCCTATCGTCTGCCCTACTTTGAGGGTGCTGGCTCTGCCTTCCTCAGCGGTAATAGCCGGACACTGAAACTATAGATAAAGACACTTCCTTGATAAGACTATACCAGAAAGATTAGTCTGGAGAGAAGGTACCTGGGTGGATTTCAGGTTGGTGATTGGAAGATTTAGGAAAAGCAGAGATTGATATCCAGGTGTGCAGTTGAGGGTTCAGGTGGGTTATAGGTAGTGATATGTGGGCATTTGTGAAGCCCTTTGCTTGTAAAAAGACTAAACATGGATTTGACTGGATTTGAGTGAGACCTACCAGGGAACTTTGGCTTGATCGGGCCTCCACAGACTAGGCCACAGCAGAAGAGAAGCCAGACATTCACCTTCATCGCGTTGTGTCTGTGTGTTACCAGTGTTACCCAGGGTAACCGTCACCTGCCACGTCGTCTCAAACCGTTAATCCGCTGGAGAGAGAGAGGATGAGAAGAGAGGAGGGATATTACAGATAAAATAATCGTTCATATTGACACAGGGAATGTTGCCTTTGACTTGATTGTATTGTGATTCCCATGAGATACACTGTAACACACACACACACATTTATTCAAAACAATACCATGACTTTTATTAAATGTCATGTTGATGAAATTTACAAGACAGAAAGCAAGAACTGATCAAAACAGAGCTGATGAAAGAAGATAAAAGCGTGTGGGGTCCGTCTACAGAGTAGTTTCTCAATAAAGGAAAGAACGGTTTGATATCAAACACAAGAGACAAGCCCTCCTGGGAACAGACCACATTACAGTGAAATGAAGCTAAAACTACATGATCCCCCTAACTCATTCATACTACTGAAAGAAAGCAATAAGCATTTGGCCTGGGGGTGGAAGCCAGCCAGACCACTCTGCCATTTCCCTTCTAAACAGAGGTCCGAGCAGAGACCTGGTGGGGGTCAACTCAGGCCCTCACGGTGAATGTAAGCAGTCTCAACAGGCTCCTGTGGGTGCTCGGCAGCCATGCTTTCATCTATAATTACATCCCCTTCCTCCCCCCCTCCCCCTCCCCCCGGGGTATAGTCAAGGTCGCTTTAATGGGATTGTGTGACATGGTAGTGAGAGGTTTAATGACCATAGCAAAGCCGATTAACACCAAATGATTGACTGGAAAGACGCCTCCATCCACAATTAGAGGAGGGAAATTTATGTCCTTAAAAATGACCTAAACGTGCTAGGACTTAAGGATAGAAAGGCCTCAGCCTTGATGCTTGGTTGTGCATTGTACCATGATGGTGGAAACCACATGGATTTGGCCAAGTGTTTATCTCTCATTGATTTTTTTTTTTTACTTTGTTATATTCCAGAACCATTTATTTTAAGGAGATTCAAACTACACCCAGGGGTACACAAACACGACCTCTATTCTCCATGAATGATGCAATAAAAAAAAAACTAATCTACAAAGTTTATCCCTCCAGTCTTTTTAGTGTATAGAGCTGGGTATCACCCTATCTCACTCTACATGAAGCATATGCATCACCTGTCTCACTCTACATAGAGCTGGGTATCACCCTGTCTCACTCTGCATAGAGCTGGGTATCACCCTGTCTCACTCTGCATAGAGCTGGGTATCACCCTGTCTCACTCTGCATAGAGCTGGGTATCACCCTGTCTCACTCTACATAGAGCTGGTATCACCCTGTCTCACTCTGCATAGAGCTGGGTATCACCCTGTCTCACTCTACATAGAGCTGGGTATCACCCTGTCTCACTCTGCATAGAGCTGGGTATCTCCCTGTCTCACTCTACAGAGAGCTGGGTATCACCCTGTCTCACTCTACATTGAGCTGGGTATCACCCTGTCTCACTCTACATAAAGCTGGGTATCACCCTGTCTCACTCTACATAGAGCTGGGTATCACCCTGTCTCACTCTACATAGAGCTGGTATCCCCCTGTCTCACTCTACATAGAGCTTGGTATCACCCTGTCTCACTCTACATAGAGCTGGGTATCACCCTGTCTCACTCTACATAGAGCTGGGTATCACCCTGTCTCACTCTACATAGAGCTGGGTATCACCCTGTCTCACTCTACATAGAGCTGGGTATCACCCTGTCTCACTCTACATAGAGCTGGGTATCACCCTGTCTCACTCTACATAGAGCTGGGTATCACCCTGTCTCACTCTACATAGGGATTGCGTGTAACCTAAGTATCCCCACAGGAGGCTAGGATTGTACTGTTTGTCACACCTGGTCTACTGGCCTGTGTGTGGGGTGTATGCACTTTTCTATAACAATAGTTGTTTTGGAAAACCAGGACTAAACATTCTGTTACACAATCATGAATTCTAATCTCCATGACCAATGCCATTTAAACTGCTAATCAACTTGCCAAAACAAATTATTTATCCTCGCCTTGGACATATTGTACAAATAGAAGCAGGTAAGGCTTATCCACAAAATCTTACCTGTCTCACTGCATAGAGTTAGGTACCACCTGTCTCACTGCTATGGAACTAGCTTGTAACCTAGGTATCCCCCCGTCTCACGGAGCTACGGTTTTACCGTGCGTCAGACCCGGTCCACCGGTCTCTGTGTGGGCTGTATTTGAGCGGCTATCAGAAGTGCATGGGCCCCCCCAGGGGGAGCACCCTGGGGGCCAGCCTGCATGTGAAGTAGCAGAGCAGGGCCAGGGCCACCACCAGAAGAAGCCCCGACAGCAGGGTGGTCACAACCACATGGAGGCCCTCTCGACTCATCCTCTCCCCCAGAGCTGAGCTCTTTAGGACCCCAGAGTCTCACGTCCCAAAACGGGACCTGCCTGCTCGCGCTGCAGAGCCTTCGAAGTCAGAAGGTTGGTAGACGAGGTCGGAGCTGTAATGGTTAAATCCCCAGATCCACGGAGAGGCCCGTTCTCCGGCGTTTCTGGCAGCTGTGCCAAAGTTTGTGATAGGAGCTAGTGGTTTGTGTTACTCCTCTTTGGGAGTGTGGAGGTGAGTGGAGAGGATTCGCTCAGACACACCGCCCTCTCAGGATTAGGCTTAGCATGGGTCAACACAGGGCCCAGAGAGAGGCTTCTCCATCCTGGGAAAACACCAACTGACCTCATTCACATAGATCCTCCCAAAACACATTCCTATTACAGATATTTTGTTACCCTCACAGTCTCTGTTTTGTCTCATTGTGTACTTGAATGCTAATGTTTTTAAGCCTTCAAGCCGTGATTCAAACTTTAACTGAAGTTGGTGGATGCTGTAAAAATGTTTTTCCATTTATGAATTCCGTGAAAACGAATTATAATGCATTAAAATGCAAAACCATGATTGGCAATTTACCTGCAAAGAAATCGGATCCCCATTTAAAAAGGAACAGAAAATTGACTCATTTCATCTTGGGTACCGACTTTATAACCTGATTCAAACATCTGCCGATCAGCCTTCGTACTGGAGTTGCAAGGCACTGTTGGGGGAATGGTTAGCCCTAGTCTAGTGAAAGTTCTTATAAACAATTGTAATGAACATCAAAAGACCAAAAACACATAAAACGGCATGGGAGCTATTAAGAGGGAGGTTATGATTACACAAAGAAATGAATAACCCGAATCTAAACACGAACATGACGACACATTTACGGACCAATCCATATGTTTTCCATTAACCATTTAATTTTAAAGGGAGGTGTGTACTGATACTGGTCACATAGCCTAACACTCACAATTGGAAAACATGTATTAGGCTATGCCAAAAGCCTCTTCCAGTATCAATGCCTGAATGCCCCACGAATGAGTAATTTGGCTTTTCACCCCTCAGTTAGCCTAGTCTCACGTCAACACGATAGATAGGTCAGTATAGCCTAGTCTGCCTACAATGTATGAAAAGAATAATTGGAAAACTGTATTTTCTTGGAAAAATACAACGGAAAACCAAAATTATGGTGGGCCTACATAAGAGATAACACGATTGCTTTGTGAGTTTAATTGTGTCCGAGGTTTTCAATACGGATCTGTTACCTTAAAAACTTTAAATAGGATCGCCTTCAAAGACAATTGTATAGCCTACATTTCAATCGCACGTTATAACGTGCAATTGGCGACAGCTCATATTGAGCTCTGTCTGTGTCGGATGCGTGAAACTGTAGCCTAACTGTTCCAATTAGGCAATTTAAATGTTCAGCGGGATGCTCGGGTAACATAAGCTTTCCATTTCCATAACCAACATAGCAAGACCCCGCACTTGTATTTAAAGTTAAAATGTCCAAATACTTACTCTACCGAACGTTAGCGTCTGCGGCAAACAATCCGGTCCGTGATTCTCACGTGTACCTTTTAATCAATGTGTTTCTGACACTCCTTTGCAAATCCTTTTTATAACACAACTGTTGTCCAGCCACTAGGGTTGAGAATAGCGGTCTGCCTCCTAGAACGGAGAGAAGCCTATAAATAATGATGCCGCTATCACCGGCTTGTCTAGTTCGTGAGCGCCGCCTTTTGGTCCAGCCGACAGAGACTTCACAAATTTCACCAGTTGAAATAGAACAGAAATCCCCGCTCTTCACAAGATATTGTACGTATCAGCCTAGTCACAATGATGTTACTGAGAGAGAATTGTTATTAGGCTACACGCAGGCGTATTTGTATTAGGCCTATAATAGCTTACACACTCTATTCGTTAGAATACCAATCTCTTTATTGTATAAACACAATAATCACAGACTGCTTAGTAGTTAGGCTATGCAATTTAATGCTTGGTAATTGATTTGCCACCAAACTTCATCTAATTTATGATACGTTTTTCTTCTTTATCCTGTAGATGTCACTAGAAGCCAATGTCCGTCTGCGATGCACTTTCTTAGGACAAAGTCCTGTGACCCACGTTTAATTTTTAACCCACGTTTTATTTTATTATTATTTTGCAAATGGTTGATGCATACATATAGCCTAGAACTTTAATATAACTGATCTGAAACGAATGACATTTTCTAAACTATCAACTTTTGTATGTAGTTACCTTTACTCATTTTTAGCGGACGCTCTTCCAGAGCGACTTACAGTAAGTACAGGGACATTCTCCCCGAGGCAAGTAAGGTGAAGTGCCTTGCCCAAGGACACAATGTCATTTTGAAAGACAAGGAATCGAACCGGCAACCTTCTGATTAACAGCTTTAGCCTCCACCGACAGAGTATAAATTCTGTTGCAACTTTTCTTTAATGTTTTTTGGGTAAATACACCCATTCCTTTATTCCGATTGGCTAGCACAGTAAGGAATCCTCCCCTGTCGTCCTGCAATTGGTCCGAAATCGTTTTAATATATCTTCTTGGAAATTCAATATTTACAGTGACGTTTTCACGTTGTATGGTCACACTGAGCGAGTGAAGAGTTACACTCATTTGTAACGCAAACCAGCTGTCCCCTAACGGCACTGGACAGTTAACAAACGGACATTGCTGACAATATGGTAAGAAGTGTATAGTTAACTATTTTCTCCTCCAAGTTATTTGAATCCACGATGTCATGTGAGTAAACGTATTCTTAGGCTGTGTTATTAACATTAGCCTATGTTTGTATACATGACAAGCGATGTTCCCAGACTGTAAGAGACTGTGGGCTAACTTTACATAATTTCCATCCGGTGTTTTTCTAATGATTAGGGTAAGTAGGCCTAGTATCACATTCACAATTTAAAAACAAATATTTAATAAAGACACATTTCCACACGTTTAGGATATGTAATGCTGTTTTGAGAATCTATTTGACCGGGTAAGTTTGTTGAGCCTTGTGTCAAATCGTAGTTTGCACAAGAGTTATTCATTGTCCAGATCAGATGCCATGTTGATGCGGGTTAAGCAGCAACAGACAGAAGTGCTATGGCTACATACGCACAGATGTAAACACGTTTCCAGACACTCCTTAAACCTATTGGCATAGGCTACAGGTGATAAACAGTCCTATCAGGTTCCCACGTTAGCCCGCGGAGGAACACGATGCCTTATGTTTGTTGAGGTTGATTGAGGTTGTTGAGGTACTATTACGTTTAGCCAATAATAGGTAATGGCTGACAATGATACGTTGTTGTTTTGGATGTCAGTACTGCACCCATTTAAGACCTTTGACTGATAAAGAGCCAGAGGAGGGTTTGGTGTCTGTGACAAACTTGAGTAATTGTAGGTCTTTAGTGTAGCTGAATAGGAATTCAACCATAAGCTTAGCTCAATCATACTTTTCTAATCGTCAACACACAAAACACACAAAATCCAAAAGTTAACCTAATGCGACCTCAGAACCCTGCAGTCCTAAAGCAGGATTTAGTCTCAAGTCAGTCAAATATGCCAGTTCAACATAGGAGAATGACATCCCAAAGTCACACAAGCAAGACAAACAACTTCATTGTTGGATAATAATCATATTATACCTCCAAACACTAATTCAACCATTGTTAGCCTGATAGTTCAGCATGTTCGTTCTGTCTGGTCCATGTATGGTCACCATGATAAACCAGGGACACAACCAGAGTGTGTTGCTCAACACTTGTCTCCTGTGCAACAGCCAGGCCTAAGTCAATATCAGAGTGTTGTTCTGAAGGAAGCGTAAAGAGGAAGACATTATTACCACAGCCCTTCCAACGTCATCGGTCATGGCTTCGAGGTCCGTGACCCTCAAGCAGTGTGGGAGAGGGGCTGGTGCTGGGGAGGCGAGGGGAAGGGAGGGGAGGGATTGAGGTCTACAGTCAGTGTGAAACTTGTGTTTTGTGTGACGGGGTTGACTGACCGGCTGGTTGTGAAGACTAGGCCTAATCCTCTTGTCTCTCAGGCAGTGGTAGCATGGCTCTGTTTGTGTTAGTCAGCCCTGGAATCTAAGGAATGTGTCCAGTTCGATGGTATGTCTCTCTGCCAGGTGGACTGAAGGGTTAAGAGGGTTGGAAGACCCATGATGCTGGACAGGAAGTGGTCATCAGGATAGCTGGAAATGGAAGGCAATGGAACTCTTTAGGCCCCCACAGACTCTTACAGTTGCTCTTGAGAGGGACCTTTAGATCATTCCAGAGGTGCTGCATTGCTGAGTTGCATTGTGAGTCATCAAAGGGTTAACTGGACTAAGAGACAGGCCTTGTAATATCTGTTCCTGTTGAACATTTCAAGTTAGAAAACACACAAAAAAAAGCTATAAAAAACAGGGACATCTTTGTTTACAATAGGACATGAACATGAGTGAGAAGCAAACTGCAAATAAGACAGAGAGTGAGAGAAATAGAGAGTTTCAGCCAATGGGCCAACTCCTCTCTTATCTTATTTTGCCCTACTTGTTTTGGTCTCAGCGGGATTTTTGTGAAGCTGAAGGTCTGGCTCTTTATCTCACTCTCTGTCACTCGCTCTCGCTCTCTCTCATGCTCTCTCTCTGTCTCTCTTTCCATCTGTCTCTCTCTGTTGTTTTTGCTTGACTTCTCCCTGATTTTCATTCAGTTGCGAGAAGAAACAACAAATACTGAACATAAAGGAAACAAATAGCCTTACTCTAACTACACACACACACACAAACACACACACATACGTACACACACACACACACACTTATGGAATGACTCTGGGCCGCAAATAATCATCTGGTTCGAAGGATCAGTAACAAATTACTGATGCATGCTTGTGGTTTCCAGCCTGGCACAGAGGGAACAGTCTCAGTGGGGTCCAGGGAGCAGGAATCCTGACCTCCAGCAGGGAGCCACCAGGGAGCCAGCAGCCGTGAGCAGCCCCAGGACAGACCTCCCTGGCCAGGCTGTAGAGCACGGTCGAGGACCCTGAGTTAGAGACCCTGTAGCGTATTCTTCCAGGCTTCCAGGAAGGCCCTGAAGGCAGGATGGCAGAAAGAGTGATGGCAGCCATCCAGGGTTTGAAATCACAGATAGGATGTTACGGAATGCCCATTTTATGACCTCACATGCTGGATTCCAGCCCCAACAAAGCTGCTCCTCTCACAGCTGGTCGTGCTGGGGCCCCCTTGGGGGGCAGGTTCCAGGCATGTCTCTGCCACTGGTGTGAGTCACGGTTGTTGACTAGCCTGGTTTACGTTAGTCTCCAGCAGCTCAGCAGCGTGAAGGTGGTGTAGAATAGATGCGCCCAGGCAGCAACCTTACAGGGTGAGAGGTCTGAACAAACTCCAAGGCATATCTGCAGAACGCCAGGTGTGTGTGTGTGTTCTTTTTCTCTCACTCTCATTCACTGTCTCGTTCTTTCTAATTCACTTACTCATTCACTGACTCACTCACTCTCTTACCGTTTCTCTTTTTCCCTCTCACTATCTCTCTGTCCTTCTGTGTCTCTCTCCCTGTCTCTCTCTCTGACCTTCTGTCTCTCTCTCTCTCTGTCTGTCTCTCTCTCTCTGTCTCTCTCTCGCTGTCTCTCTCTCCCTGTCTCTCTCTCCCTGTCTCTCTCTCCCTGTCCCTCTCTCGCTGTCTCTCTCTCCCTGTCCCTCTCTCCCTGTTTCTCTCTGTCTGTTCTTCTCTGTGTCTGTCCACTTGTATTGCATTTGTATCTCCCTCTCTGTTTCTCTGTTTCTCTGACTCTTTTCTTTCTCTGTTTGTCTTAGACTCTCTCCTTTTGATCTGTCTTTATCTCTCTCTGTCCCTATTTCTATCTCTGTTTCTCTCTGACTCTCTCTCTCTCATACACACACATACACACTCTCTCTTTCTCTCTGTCTCTATCAATTCCCTCCTTGCGTGATAGTGAGGCTGGCCAGTGCCAGCTATATCGTATCAGTGTAGAGTGGTGTGGATGCTGTCTGTGTTAATGAAGGGTCCTGTGGAGTTAAAGAGCCAGCAGACTCAGAGCTACCAGTTGAGTTTGGCGGTTTCTGTTTACTTCCCTTTCTGAGAACAAGGTTGTGAAGGAGCCTGTGGTCTGGCTGTGGAGTGAAGACCCAGCAAGACTTTCTGTGGCGGTTCAGAGACCGAGAGAGAAGAGAGGGAGAGAAAGAGAGGCGGGGGTAAGGGGTAGAAATGGAAAGGGAGTGTGGAAGAAATTGGGATTTCCTGTGTGCTTACATTATTCACTAATCAATAGAACTAGTCATTGGATACTAGTTAGTACGTTCTCATGTAAGCTTGCTATTAATAAGAATATATTTTGTCTATGTGTCAGGGTTAATAGATGTTCAGGGTCAGGAGAAAGTATGGCTAAACGTTCCTTGTCATGACTACAAGGAGAGCTCCAACTATGAACTCTCTAGTCTGAGAGTTGTCATGTGTTGGGAGCAGTGAATCTCTTTCTCTGAGACTGTTGAAACGTCATTACTGCCTGACTGTCACAATCTATGTTTAAATTCTTGTTCCCTATAAAAGATGGTCCTCCGGCTTTCGGAGCGGAGAGAGACATGATTGAGACCTAAGCCTGGTGTTGTGTTGTCATTTATTGTCAGAGGTCTGGTTTTCTCTCCCAATCTGCAGATTGATAAATACGTATCAAAATCCAGAACTCAACTGAACTTAGTCACTCCGTTTATGAAGAGACGGACAAAACACTTTCTTCATCAGGAGTGAGGGATTCTTAGTAGATTTGTTTGGATTCTTTTCTGAGTTTTAAGAGCTCTTTCAATGTCTTTAACAGAATTAGACATGCTTAGCCAAAACAAGTCATACTGTTCTTAACTCAAACCGTTAGCATAGGTAATGTCTTGTTTCAGGTTCCAGTGACCATGGAGATCATTTCACGAAGTGCCTCTGGGTGAGAGGTTAGACAGAGCAAGAAACAATTGACTGTCTTGCCTATCGGGTGACCGTAACCCAGGCAACAACTGAAAGCATGCAGGGTGGGTGGGGTTTGTTTCTAAAGCTCCACCCTCGGTTCTAGTCTGGCCAATGGCAGGGAGGTTGGGCGTCAACCAACCAAATTAGGTTCCCTCCCTACGTCTAAATGAAACCACTCTGGAATGCATGTACACTTACTCACACACACATACACACACACTCTCACACCGCCTTACAATGAAATTCACATTAGTTGATCCAGTCATTGCTACTTCCAGTTTTTTTGCGAGTTCCTCTTCTTGTTTTATCCTCTGTATGAACCGAGTGGATTGGCTGTGAGATCCAGCGATACGTTTCCTTGATAAGTGCTACTCACGACGAGGGGAAGCCCTCTGGAGAAGGGAGAAAAAAAAATCACCTCACAAGGACTTCTCCAGGGAGGGATTTGACACCACCCGGGGGAAGCAGGAGGAGGCGATGGGGGGTTGGTGAGAGGGGCTGGAGGGCAGTTGTCCTGGGAGAGAAGGTGTGGGGAGGGGGGGGGGTGAAGAAACACTGGTTTGGAGCTCAACTACTGGTCTGAAAAAGACGGACTGTGAGAGGGGAGTTCGAGAGGCTGTTATTGATGGATTGCAATGTGGAAATCCTTTCCAGGACTCTCAAAGACTGCTGAGGAACGCACACACACACAAACTCGTGGCGGCCTCTCCGAGGGAGCATGGAAGCATTGAGAGAGTCTTTTCTCCATTTAACCTTTCAGATGTCTACGTATAAGAGAGCTACGTTGGACGAGGAGGAGTTAGTGGACTCCACCACCGATGAGATCTACCCCTCCGCGCCCATGCAGGTACACACACACCTTCTTTGGCTCACATACACTCCTCTGTCACGCACACACACACGTCACGTCTGAGAGCCTATACAAACTGTCACACGCCCAGTTGACTGCCAGTCTTAAATGTTTACAGTGTATGATGTTGTGATACATTCGGCCATGTAGTTAACAAAACTTCAGACTGCTGATCATTATTTCATACCCAAACACAATTATTTTAAAGATAACATCCGTTTCTGTTAACTACATTGTTTTAACATAGTCAAACAGTTAAAACAATATCTGGATTCCATTGTTCCATTCCGTCTAGCTTTCTGACACATTTATTGGAATGTTTCATGACACAAAGCAGGCTAGCTTTCTGAAACATATTTATTCGAAAGTTTTGTGAAGCAAAGCAGGCTAACTTTCTGAAACATTTATCTGAATGTTACATGAAACAAAGCAGGCTAGCTCTTTGAAACAGATTTATCTGAATGTTCATGAAAGAAGGCAGGATGGCTTTTTAGAGAGACACAAATGTCTGGCTGCTTCAAGCGGGGTAATCAGAAGCAGAGCTTGTCCTGGGAAACGGATGGTTTTGGTGACAAGGTCTGTCTTTAATATGCAGAGAAGAGCAGGCAAGCTGTTGTGACCAGAGACTTACTACTGGAACGGTATAATAATGGGTTCTGAACTTTAATGTGTTCTGTTAGATAGGCTAAGTGAATTTATTTAACAGATCCATACAGATTGTTTACAGATCCATGTCTGTTTTAGCAGATGTGTTTACTCTATTAACTCTATTAATCGACATAATAGATGCAATTTATACACTTTCATCCTATACAATACGTGTGTAATTAATAGTCCTGGAAAGAACAGATGCATTAGACATCAGTGTTTCCATGGCCCACCTCTGCTCAACCTAAGAATGCTGTTCCTCTCTCTCCACCTCATTCTTTAGATAGTTTGGCCAACAATCTAACTAAAGGTTCCATAAGTCTTACAATTCAGAACTCTCATTTCGAACCGACCATCATTGTTCTGTGGTTTTTGTCTGGGACGGACTGTGGAGACTTGGCAGAAGTGAAGCACCCAGTTCTGCTGGAGAAATACAGATTAAGTCCAAACAGAGCTAACCCATCTGAGTTTTCTAGGATTAATGTGGGAAAAGCCCTGGCACGAGAAATGCCCAGACTCACACAGTTTAACTTCCCACCTCTCAGCTTAGCTAAATGAGTTAATTTGATTCTGGGCGAAAAGGCTTCCAAATGGTTTAGTTAAAATCACACTGGGAGGTGGGAGGGTGGGCTAAATCCATATTACAAGGCTCAGTCACATTGTTTGATACTTTGTGGCAAACATTAAAGTGCCAGTTTTCTACGATTCAACAGTGGGCCACATCAGGCACATCTCAGACCATACCAGAACTTTGTATATCAGAGTTACTGTTATCTCCCCTGTGGACGTACTCTCCAAGTTTGTGCTATGTTCCTCCTAACCTTATCTGTCCCCACCTGCTAGCTCAGTAATGCGGTTCATGTGTGTGGATGGGCCATAAAAACAGTGTATCAACACTGAACGGCCATTTGGGTTTGTCTGTGACTCTTATCTGGGTCAGAGACACAATACAGTCTTATGGCAGCTTCGTGGTGTTGTCTAAAGGTTACTTATGGTGAGCTGGGAGAGAGAAACAATGTATGGCCTCTATGGACAGGAGCTTCAAAAGGCCATTATGAACTGTAACCAAATCTGGGTACAAACCTATTGTGTGTCTGTTTCACTATTATCAGGATGACCTCTGCACACTTGATATGTAGCTTGAATCACATACACATATTGGCACCCACAGCGAAGGATACAAAGGGATAGATTTACATGCTCTGGTTGTGCACTAAAAGTGTGTTTTTTTATATTCAAATGTATCTCTCTGTCTCTCTGCCTTTCTCTCCGTCTCTCTATCTGTGTTTCTCTCTCTGTGTCTCTCTCTATATCTCTCTCTCTGTCCATCTGTATCTCTCTATCTATCTGTTTCTCTTTGTCTCTGACTCTCTCCCTTTCTCTGCTTCTCTCTGACTCTCCCTCTTTCTCCTTCACTCTCTGACTGTGTCTTTATCTCTCTCTATCTCTCTCTCTCTCTCTCTCTCTCTCTCTCTCTCTCTCTCTCTCTCTCTGTTTCTCTCTCTGTTTCTCTCTCTCTCTTCCAGGTAAGCTTGATGCATGGCCGTGGCCCGACCTGTTGGGTGGAGAAGCGCAGGACAGAGAAGATGTTGCTGGTGCTGGTGTGTGCCCTCTCGGTGGCCCTGTTCTCTTCCCTCATCACCGCGGGGGTCTTCTACAAACAGAGTGAGTCGGGACCCTTTGAACTTTGACCCTGCCGCATCAGAGCGCCATAGTTGCTCTACTCTAGCTGTGTAGCGAGAGCCCGGCCTTCCCTCGACACACCTCGGAGAACTCGCCTATGTTTACGTCTGTCTGTTCTTCCATCACTGCATTTACATGTAGTCATTGAACGGAGGCTTCGATCCATAGTGACGCACAAACAGTGTATAATGACAACAGCAGACAATCAAGCCCCAAAAGGGCACAGTTCTGACAGTATTACAGCAGTAGGCATCATGGAATGGTTGCTCTTTACCAGTCACAGTAAAGCAACAATAACATCCCCTCTACAAGGCCACGCGAAACAACTTTGCCACGGATCTATACCATTCTGACCGTGATTGTCACCTCAGTCGTGAAGAAAAAAGTCCAACATTAGGCCATTATCACCTTTTTAATGGGGAGCAAGCAGAACAGGAATGAGCTTCTATGCCATGGGACCATTACATAAAGCGGGGGTTGAGTTACATTTGATCCTCTGCTACTGGTTATATAAAAGAGGAGGTTAGGTCAGAGAGACTAATACATGGGAACACGGAGATCATCGACCCAGACTGCTACCTCCAGCGTTTCTCTGTCTGGGTTCATTTCCTTGATTCATTTGCAGTGGGAAAACAAAATGCCACTTCCTGCCATTCAGCTTTGTTCGTCTGCAGGCCCTCGTCACACTGCGTCATGCTTCGCAAGAATGACCTTTCAGTCAACTGTTTCTTCCATTCTAGTGTCCCGCGTTCGCTCCGTCATTTCCAGCGTTTCATCTTTTGGTTGTTGCCCTTGTTCTGGGCAGAGGACACAGGTTTTGTTTTATTGCAAGTCTTGTCAGTGTATGCTTGTCTGGGTGGGAAATACCAACAAATCCTCAGGTAATTATGATTTTTTTCTGGCTGTCATTTTCCAAATAGAGTTGTATTTGAATACCCTGACAAGACCAGACCCTGTTCCTCTTCACTCATTCTCTGACCCACTCCAGCGTTGAAGCCTCCTCTCCTTGTGGAGATTTCCAAAGTTCCGGCTCTTGAACTGACATCCCTCCACTTACTCCCGACACATGCTGCCATTACCACCCAGGCACACTCACACAGAACTAGATGGAGAACGTTCCAGAAGGAACTTCGGGCCATGAGTTTTTGGCTGTATCCTCTCACTAAAAAACAGAGAGAGACTAGCCCAATGGGCCTGCTCAGAACAGACTTTCTGTCTATTTTTCTGGAACTAGACTATATCTGGAACTCATTTAGGAATGAGATATAGGAATGATCTCCCTCTGACGTATTACCCTGGCCTAAGCTTCACAGATTGATGCGTTCCAGGCGCTGGAAAACCACCTGCAGGTGTTTGGATGTCCTATGCAAACATACTTGTGGGTTATTAATTGTGTTTGCGCTGAAACGTCTCCTGTGATAAGCGAGGGACTAAATGTTGAGGCTGGTATGAAAGCCAGTTATGAAGACCTAGGTTTATGTGAGGTTCTGTGGTGGAGAGAGCCGTGTGTGATGTGTTTATATTGTACAGTGTGTGATGTGTGTGTGGTAGTCAGGCCATGAGGAGAGTAGTCATGCAATGTTAACTTCCCGTTGGCTGAGATCAGCTATTGTCTGGGACCTTTGGAGATCTGAACTATGACCTTTGGACCAGTGCCTTTCAGGCTTTCCCAGTCAGACCTCCCTTAAGAAACAGAAACGGAAAATGTACTCCCCCATCCGCATTATAAGCCGATCAAGTTTACATAGTATACATGCTCTAGATGAGTATAGAGTTTATTAGTAAATAGAAGATACTTATCTCTGTATCTAACTCTAACCGTAGCCCTTGACACTGAAGGTCGTTCCCCACAGTTTGAGAACCACTGCTTGAGATGAACCTCTCCCTTCCTTTCCTAACCTGTCCCCCCCCCCCCCCCCCACCCTGTTTCTGTACCTGCAGCCCACCCTGGCCTGTGTCTAACGGAGCCATGCGTGATGGTGGCGAGTACCGTCATGGGGGCGCTGGACCGCTCCGTGGACCCCTGTCAGGACTTCTACAACTTTGCGTGCGGGGGCTGGGTGAAGAACAACCCGCTGCCTGAGGGCAAGTCTCGCTGGGGGCCCTTCAGCAACCTGTGGGAGCACAACATGGCTGTCATGAAGCATCTACTGGGTGAGGCAGCTGTCGCTAAGCCACACCTTAACACTGGGCTTAAGAGAAGGGCTTGCTGGATGGTCGACTGGCTGGCTGGTTGACTAGCTGGCTGGCTGGTTAACTAGCTGGCTGGCTGACTGATTTGCTGGTTGACTGGCCGGCTATCCAGCTGGCTGACGGGCAGACTGGCAGTCTGACAAATTGGGAAGAACGCTGCAACACACTGTAAGCTGCACTGTGAGCTGCACAGCTTCTGGAGTTAATAGCCACGGTTGGCTGCCTGTGTTTTGGGGGAGACATGAGCATGCGTGTGCCTTGTTCCTCCAGAGAACACCACCGTGAAGGGTCTGAGCACAGCGGAGGAGAAGGCCCAGCGCTACTACCAGGCCTGTATGAGTGAGGCCAGGATCGAGTCGCTGGGTGGCCAGCCTCTACAGGACCTCATCAATCAGGTGGGCTCAGCTCCACAGCCGGCTGGGAGACGGCTAGTCGTAGACACGTAGCTGGGATATTTTTAGCATTCTCGGGATGGGGGGGAGGGGAGGTGGAACTGATAGAAATGGAAGGAGGGTGAGGCAGGGAGGAGGCTAATAGATACGGAGGGAGGACAATAGAAATTGAGGGATATGGATGGAGGGAGGGAGGAGGCCGATAGAGATGGAAATAAGGTGAAGGAGAGATGGAGGGAGGGTGAGGGAGTGAATGAGTGATAGAGATAGAGGAGTAATGTAATAAGGGGCGGAATAGAATACTTCAGTGTTCTCTTCATCGGTAACCGTGTGACCCCCCTGGTGTTCCCCCCAGACAGGTGGCTGGGCCCTGACCAGTCAATGGCACAAGGATAACTTCCAGGAGGTTCTCCGGAAGGTGTCCGCAAACTACCGCACCTCGCCCTTCTTCACAGTCTTCGTCAGTACCGACTCCAAGAGCTCCAACAGCAACATCATTCAGGTCAGAATTGGTTTTCACAGAACCTTGTTTCTTTATAAGGTGTCATCATGTGACATGAACCTACCAATGAGAAGACACCATATACCTGCTGAGGGGGTTCAGAGAGCATGTGCTGGTAGCTGACGTGTGGATACTATGTGGCTAGTAAATACAGACCGTTCATTGATTCTGACCACTGAAACACTGTTAGAGATATGCACTTCTGATCATCTGCTGTACTTTCCTGCTGTGCTAAAAGCTCCTGCTAAATTAATCACATGTATACATGTATGTACATGTATACATGTATGTACCTCTCAGTCTCTGGAGGAGGGGATGCCTCACTAAATTGCTCCTCCAGAGTTTTCCGGGGAGTTTTTCCTTGTCCTCTTTGAGGGTTTTAGGTTGGTTTAGGTGCGGTTCTATGGGCATTCGTGAACCCCACTGTAACAATGCTTGTGAAAAGGGTAACTATGTAAATAACACTCGATTGGATTTTAAATGTTAGTGTGTAGAGACATCTTAGCAGGGTGTGAACTGGTGCTCATGTGTTCCTCTCAACGCCAGGTGGATCAGTCTGGGCTGGGGCTACCTTCCAGGGACTACTACCTCAACAAGACAGCTAATCAAAAGGTAGGACACTTTGAGGCTGCTGCAGTGTTGGCTTGCACGGATTGGACGATGAGGTTTGGCCAGACCCAGGCCCAAGGCTCCGGGATAGAACATCAAATGAGAGTATTAAGTGGCGTGCTGTTGACACAACGAAACCTGAGCGGTTCTTTGTTTCGTTTAGAATATCCAGGGGCGCTTAACAACAAACCCCCACTTGGCCAGAAAATTAAGAAATAATATATAGATAGCACACGGCTATGCCCTGCGGCAGAAACTGTTAGTGTACTGTAGCGTTCAGTATTTTCCAAGCACACACAGTATTGTTTGTCTAATTGAACTCTGTGTGTTCCTTCTCTGCCTTCCTGGCTGGTTGCCTGGCTGGTTGCCTGGCTGGCTGGCTGGCTGGTCTCTGCAGTATCTGAGTGCCTACCTGGACTTCCTGGTAGAGCTGGGGGTCCTTCTGGGGGGCTCTGAGGAGACGTCGCGGTCGTTGATGCAGGAGATTGTGGACTTTGAGACCAGCCTGGCTAACATCACTGTTCCTCAGGAGGAGAGGAGGGATGAAGAGCTCATCTACCACAAGATGCAGGCCAAGGAGCTGGCGGTAAGCTGGATCAGGAGAATGGCTGGCTGGCTGGCCTGTTTGCTGGCTGGCTGGATGACTGGCCTGTTGGTCGACTGGCTGGCTAGCAGGTTAGCAGGCTGGCTGGTCTGTTTGACAGATATACAGATTACTAGCTACAGTACATATCTCGTCAGTTACAACTGTCTCATACACAACAGGTTCAACTCTCTGATCAACCTCACATCTGGTGTGGCTGTGTGTGCCGCATGTCACACACGGCTGTGTATGTCGTTTGTTGGTGTGTGTGTCTGTGTGCGTGCGTGCTTTTGTGCATGCTTGTCTGTGTGCGTGTGTGTGTGTTCAGACTCTGGCACCCGCGGTGGACTGGATGCCCTACCTGACAGACGTGTTTTCCCCTGTGGTCCTCAACGACTCGGAGCCCGTGGTGGTGTATGCCAAGGATTATCTCCAGAAGGTGTCCGACCTCATCATCATCACCAACAAGAGGTCAGACTCTCACAACGCTCCAGTCCTCCTCAACAACTATCTCCATGACAACCGAGGGTCTCACCCTCCCAGTCAGTTACAGAGAGATACTGAAAATGAAAACAATTCAGATTCTATTGAAAATAGGCCAAAAAACTATTTTGGGAGTTAAATGCGTATGGGTAGTACTCTTGCGCAGATACGTTAAGCAATCCTGGTCTTGATTCCAACTCATTTTGGATTATTTTGTGGTAGGCTGGATCTTTTGGCCCCTTGTGGTTAATAATATTTTAATCTTTTTGTGACGTAGGACCTTTTGGGGAACTCTAATGTACTTCAGGGAGGGGTTGTGGGTGATTCATTGGCCAAGTTCATGTTTCAATTTGAGAATTTGGAAAAGTCAAAAAATCCCCTAACCACAACATTTCACGAGAAAGCATTTTCTGAAAATATGTCCGGGTTGGCCAAGGCTGAAATGGGAGTGTGTAGCAACTTTTTAACCACATATTGTGTTTACCTATGTATTATTGATACATATTAGCACACATTAGCACAGAATACATGTACATCAAATCTGAAGTGTGAACTTGCGAGTCTTACCGACGGAGTAGTTAATCTTTAACAACATACTGTGTTTTATGTATTCATTTGTCTTGCATCTAAAATGTGTGAACTTGCCAGGCGGTATTTTCACCTGACCCTTCTCCCTGTGCAGCCTCCTCAACAACTACATGATGATGAAGGTGGTGAGGAAGATGGTGTCCATCTTGGACCAGCGCTTCCAGGATGCCGAGCAACGCTTCTTTGAGGTCATGTACGGCACCAAGAAGGTGAGACACGGAGGTCACCGTCCCGTCCAATCGTAATCAGGCCAAACTAGCAGCGGGCCAATAAGATACAAGCAAGGGTGCTTCACAGATCATTTCCATAAGAGGAGTAGCCGCTCTTCCAGCTTCTACGACCGTCATTTAACCGACAGTGGATTTGCATATAGCACTGATAAAAGGTCATTAGTGCCTGTACTTTACACTCAAAGTGACTGTAAAGTACAATGTCAAGTTGTAAAACTTTGCTTGTGTACTGTCTAGTCCAGGGCATGGAGGGTGAATGTAGTGAGACAGATCTGACAGTGAAGACACTGATAGCCAGGCTCCCTACTACCACTAGGCTGGTGTTAAAGAGAGCAGAGTCTGTTGTGCTGAACCAAGCTCTTATCAGGGCAGGATCCTGTTCCTCTGCCTTGTTTTTCACTGGGGTCAAACTGTAATAACATACCAAGGAAGGAGCTGTGGCATGTATTTGGTTGTGTGTATATGTGTGTGTGTTTTCCAGACCCTCCTAGCTTCCACATCCAGTACCCGTTCATCTCTGTTGTCTTTTCTTTATCTGTCCCTGCTTCCTCTCTGCCCCTCCCCCCCTCCCCGCCCCATCCTGTCTTCAACCCACTCCCTCTGGCGTCTGCCCCCCTCGATCCCCCAGCATGCTCTCAGCTTGGGGACTGGATCTCCACAGTTGGGAAGGAGGGCCTGTGAAAGCGAGACGGTGGGTGGGTGGGTCGGTGGGAGAGGAGTCCTGTTGTTGGCCATCTCTGGGAGTCTCACAAAAACAACAGTCAGCCCTTTGGAAAGGAACACAATCTCTCCTGACGCACACGCACACACTCAGACACGCACACATCACACAGACACACAGACACGGACACTGACATGCACACTCACAGACACACACAGACACACAGACACACACTCACACACTCACACACTCACACACAGACAGACAGACACACAGACACACACTCAGACACACACACACACCGAGACGAAGGAGCATCTGTGTCTCCGAGGGAGAGTCAGGAGGTCATGGGTTTCTTAAAGACAAACAGAAGAGAACAGATGAGCAGGGGACTCTCTGGGCAGAGTTTTCATGCTGATTTTCCAAACGTCAAGACAAACAGGGTGTCCTACACGTTTGGGAGAATAAGATGAAACTTCACACCATGACATTCCTGATGCAGACTGTCCTTGCCTGCAGCTACTCTGTCACACAGCCTCACTGGCTAAGGACGGTCATGATTAATGGGGGCTCTCATGGTGGTTTAATAGTGCATCTAAAAGTAGTTTGGATGATATTTCTAATGGAAGATCTGGAAGTGGTTCTGACGGTGGTTTGGTGGTTCTAAAAGCTGTTCTAATGATGGTTCTGATAATGGTTCTGGTGGTAATTCTGATGGTAGATCTGATATATATTATGTTTTTTACTGCAAGAATTTTACATTGTTACTGCTGATCTAAACTACCTCTGAAACTGTATCACGTGCCGTGAGCTCAGACCATAGCTGATGGGCTGGCTAGGGGTCGTAAGGTCGGTCCTGTATTTACTGCCTGTCTTCCTCAGAGCACTAAGGGGTCACCTAGCTGACTTTGTGCCACATGAAATATAATGTAGTGTTCCTCTCTCTCTCTCTCTCTCTCTCTCTCTCTCTCTCTCTCTCTCACGCTCCCTCCCTCCCTTTCTTTCAATAGAATGGAATGATATGACCTTCAGGCCTCAGAGAGGCTTTGCAAAGCCACAACCCTCTCTTGTCTGCTGATTTCTCTGACGCCGTATGGTTCAGTTTCTTCCCTCTCTGCGGTCCTTTCTCTGCCTCTGTATAGTTACATTTCTCCGGCTCCTATTTCTCAGACTCTGCGTTGTGATTGTATCTGTCAGTAGAGTTCTCTCACCTCTCAGTGGGATGAAAAGCAGTATTTCAATCTAGTTCTAATCCACAGTTCCTAGTGTGTGTTGTTGTTGATGATGGTGTGGTTGTTGAAGAGACGCATTTTCCCCACAAGTTCCTAATATGTGTGTGTGTGTGTGTTGTAGAGCTGCACCCCTCGCTGGAAGCTGTGTGTCAGTGATACCGACAGTGCTCTGGGCTTCGCTCTGGGGGCCTTGTTTGTCAAATCCACCTTCGCAGAGGACAGCAAGGCCATTGTAAGTGCCTTGAAGTACACACACACACACACACACACACTTACTCATACACACACACTGTGGCAAGTCCCGGGTGGGGTCTGCACCCACAGATATACTATGATAGAACTGTCGTTTCTATTTGTATAACATACCCCTGGGTGCGAATTGTACTGATAAGCCTGTGTGTGTCCTTTGTGCGTGTGCGTGTGTGCGCGTGTCAGGCAGAAAACATGGTCTCAGAAATCAAGTGGGCATTTGAGGACAGTCTGAAGTACGTCAGCTGGATGGACCCAGAGACTAAAAAGGCAGCCAAAGAGAAGGTGAGAGACTTGCTATGAATGCCATGTCCTCAAACTGTTTACATGGCTGTGGTTCATCTCAATAGCCCACAGTTCCATCACAACTGGGACGTCAAACCCCATTACTGTCTGTCTCTGCTACATTAATCTTGTTGATACAAGCTTGATACAAATGATATGATATATGATATCATCCATGCGATCTTCTCAAAACAATGCCATTTGTACTATAAAAACATGTCCCCCAGTGTCATGAGAATGAATGCATGTTAATAGCGTAGGGAATGCAATTAGGGTGTAAGCATTTTAAATATTTCAGAAGAGGTTGTCAAATACAGGAAATAGCCGACTGGTTAATTTGCTGTGACCCTGTAGTGCCACCTGGTGTTGGAAATTACATTCTGTTCCCTTCCACCTCTTGTGTTCCCTCACAGGCTGATGCCATTTACAACATGGTCGGATACCCAAAGTTCATAATGGACGCCAAGGAGCTGGACAAAGTGTTCAATGATGTAGGTAAATTAGGTGGATAACCTGTTGTTGAACATGTGTGCCTCTGCAGTTACCTGTCATCTGACTTAGTGCATGGTTCCTATCCCCATTTTTCATTGTCAATATTTATGTCACACACACACACACACATCTCCTCTCCCCCCCTGTCTGCCTGCCTGTCTCACTTTCTTTGTGTCTCTCTCCCTCTCCCTCAGTTCGAGGTGGTGTCGGATCTTTATTTCCAGAATGTCATGCAGTACTACAACTTCTCAGCCAGAGTGACAAGTGACCAGCTAAGGAAAACTCCCAACAGAGACCAGTGAGTTACTGAAACCCTCCCCTCCCTTCCCTCTGTCCATCCATCCCTCACTCTCCCTCAGCCTCCCTAATTTCTTCCCCCCCTTCCTCCTTCCCGCTTTTTCCACAACTCCCTCATTCCATCGCTCCCTTTGTTCATCGTCTCTCTCTCTGGAGAAAACTTCAGCTGCGTTGATGAGGATTGTTGCTGACTCAACGAAACTCTGCCGGCATCCTGAACCGTTCCCCAGCAGTCCACTTCCCCCGTTTGAATTGATCCTTAGCCAGCGATATGTTGCAGTCAGGGCACTCTGTGTTTCTGACTGGACTGGGGAATGGTCTGTTCTAGGTTCTCAGTGTGTCTGAATGGACTGGAGAACAGCCCTTGTCCTGCTCTCACCCTGTTCTCCTTCTGACCCACCTCCTCCCTGTCCTTTCTGACCCCTGATATCCCTTGTTGACTTCCTGTCGTGCAGGTGGAGCATGACCCCGCCCACGGTGAACGCTTACTACAACCCCACCAAGAATGAGATGGTTCTGCCTGCAGGGATCCTCCAGGCTCCCTTCTACAGCCGTGCGTGGCCCAAGTAAGTCCCCTCCTCCCTCCCTCCCTCCCTCTCTCCCCCTACCCCCCCCCACCTTCAGTTAAGACATGTCTAATTGTGAGGCAGATGACTGTAGAGGTGCTTGCACACTGCCCTGACATATACCAGCATCCCAACACTCTAATGTTGCCAGTGGTATTTACAGTGGCAGAAAAAGGTGAGTGCAAAGACAAGACCCAACACAACAGCTGTGCAAGCACAACTGGTAGTTAACTGGTGTCGTTATCTAGCCAGTAGAATTTGTTCAGAAACAACTTCATAGCTGTAATGTTCCCCCTTAAATCTTGTCCCCCAGAGCCCTGAACTTCGGGGGGATTGGCGTTGTCATGGGTCACGAGCTGACCCACGCGTTTGACGACCAAGGTAAATATTCTGGATTTGTTCGATACAAGAGACATAAGAAGAGACATGCACCTATTCTGGCGGGGGACAAGATACTCATTTCAAACTGTCTTGAGTAGCTGAGGTGATTTGAGTGTCTCTCTGCCCAGCACAACATCCTCCATCCCCCATTACCCCAACCCCAACCCCTAGTTTAGGTGTTGCAGATGAGAGATGACACTCTGTTGGATGTGACAGGGAGGGAGTACGACAAGGACGGGAACCTGCGCTCCTGGTGGAAGAACTCGTCTGTGGAGGCCTTCAAGCAGCAGACTCAGTGCATGGTGGAGCAGTACAGCAACTACAGCATCAACAAGGAACCGCTCAACGGAAAACACACCCTGGGGGAGAACATCGCCGATAACGGAGGGCTGAAGGCTGCCTACAAGGTCCGTGCCAGTCCGACCCAACACAACTTTTATTTATATCAAAATGCATTTATTTGGCCTTTTGGACTTCTGTATCCCTGTGGACCATCCACAGGGATACAGAGCACGGGGTGTGATTTGAACCTGCGACCTTTTGGTCTGCGGCTAAACGCTGTGCACAAACACAAACCGCCCCCCCCCCCTTTAGGTTATATTAGACAGCATACTTCCCAGCCACGTAATGCAGGGCCATAGGGTGTGTCTAGCACACTCTGTGCGGCGTTCATGCGGAGTTCATGCCATTCATGATGTGAAATGTTTTCCTCGAACGTATTGACAAGCCCCCTGAAGGTAAGCAGATAGACACCGTGTTCTTTCGATGGCTCAACCCCCACCTGAGGTGAGACCGTGTTTCTCGATCTGCTTGTCGCTGCTTGTTTCCCATGCCCTGGGTTTGGGTTATGGTGGGTCACGCCTGTAATCTTCAGTGGAAAAAGAAGGCCGGCCTACCTCTCTGGAAACGCAACAGGTGTCAGCGAGGGGGCCAGTCAGCCTCGTCCACCGTGTGGCAGCTCACACATTCTTTCCGTCTAAGGAAAAGTCATAGGTTACGGAGCAGATGAGCAGAGTATGTGGAGAGGAAGGGGACCTAGGTGAACCCTGGGTGGTGGACGGGGGAGTGAAGGAGACAGAGAGGGAGTGGAGAGGGTGAAGAGAGAGGCTCGCCTGGGTTGTTTTGTTTAGTTGCGGGCTCTCAGCTCCGTGAGGAGAGGTGCGGAGGGAGGAGCTCCGTGAGGACAGGGGCGGGGGGAGGAGGAGGATGATGATGGCGTGTGTAACGAGAGGCTCTGTCACTGTGAAGGCTTACGTGAACTGGATTGAGAAGAATGGTGAGGAGCCCACGCTGCCAGCTCTGGGGATGACCAACCATCAGCTTTTCTTCATCGGGTTTGCTCAGGTTCGTAGCTCCGGCGGCCTCAGCGTCTTAACCCTTGTGTTATCTTCGGGTCATTCTGACCCATCAGTCATTGTGACCCACTGTCGTATTGCGACAACTTTACCGCATCCAAATCAAAGCGAAGCATTTTCTTTTAACCGTTGGGCTGTCTCAGACCCCACACATTGCAACGGTTAAAAGAAAATTATTTTTATTTGTTTTTGTATTGAGTAAAATTGGGTAAACACAACGATGGTTCGTTATGAACCTTTGGGTCATGTGACCCGAAGGCAGCACAAGGGTTAATATGCCCTTTTCTGACTGACCAACTTCCCCATTTTCACCTCCCCCCCCCCCCCCCCCCCCTGTTCTGATGCCTGCTTGTCTGAACACCCTGCTGTGACGTGTCTTCTTGTGGTCACCTGGTCTGCTTCTGCCTGGTATGTGCAGGTGTGGTGCTCCGTCCGCACTCCGGAGAGTTCCCACGAGGGGGTCATCACAGATCCACACAGTCCGTCCAAGTTCCGGGTCATCGGCACCGTCTCCAATTCGCATGAGTTCTCCAAGCATTTCGGCTGCAAAGCCAACACCCCCATGAACCCCCAACACAAGTGTGAGCTCTGGTGATACCCTGCTCTTAGCTGGACTGACTGGTCTGATGGGTGGTAGATTGGGACCTTCAGTATATGGACCTTTTATGCACGAGCATATGAAAGTGAGCCTGGAAGTTAGACCTGGCGTAGTATCCCGAAAGGAGAGCTCTGGTCTCCAAACCACTGAAACACAAACCGATCCCTCTCAGGTTCCAAACCACAACACCCTGTGCCTTGTGTGGACTGAAGTTGGACTTTAAGACCCCCACACACACACTCACCCTAACTCCTGTCACTGTGACAAAGAGTTTTAGAAAAAAGCCTTTGTTACTTAACAGGAGTGGAGGACTTGTTTCTATAGGATCAAATGAGGGAGGGATGATTTTGACACTGGAAACCAAAAGAATGGTTGTAAAAGAAAAAAAGGGAAAGATATTTTGTATTTTGTTCAATAATATTTTGCGACAAAAGATTTAGCTTAATATGCTTATATTTTCTTACGGAAAGTGATATTTATTTTCTGTATTTTTTGTTTGTTTTTTTGGGGTATCGTACATTTTTGTGAATTCTATTATATATTCCATCATCATCCGTTTTTATGACAAATGATCATTAAGCTATACATACTATTGCAGCCCTGTCTGTCTGAAACCATGTTCCCGGCGTATAATCTGCAAGTTGCTTTTATTCCACCAATAATAACATCCTGTAAACTGTGGTAAATAAACGTTCAATCTTTGGGTGAGAAAAGGAACACAGTTAACCTACTGTAGACCAACCACTGTGTTTATATATTCATACACACATGAAAATATATGCATTAATTGGCAGCATGGTGTCAATTCTATCAAGACTATTGAATGATACATATTTTTAAGCAATTCGACAGTGTTGTTTTAACACTTTAGTTGTTCGGTCATGCACATGCATAATGTTAGCACTGATTTCTTGTGCCATAGATCTTTTTAGTCCAATAAACGTGTGTAATCTGAACGAGTTTTTGTTTTTTTAAGTAAGGCTTTTACTAATGTGTCATTTTGTCGAGGGTTCTAAAGAGGGGGTGTAATCTGCTGTGTTGGACACAAGGGATCGCTGCATACATTTAGATACAAAACTTGTGATCTGATTTAACCAGATAACGTCTAATACCATACAAACTTATGTCGAGTTTTGTTTATCGGATTGAATAAAATAGCATAGATTTTCCAGTAAAATAATCAAGATAAGGAATTTTACACTGCATTATTGTAAAGTATGATTGAAAGCAGCTTTGAAAGGAAGTGCAGGATGTGGTGGTGTTTGCCTTACGACAGTATTATTTCTCAATTATAAATGGTGATACTACCGGTTTCGTTTCTTGTAAAGTAAGTGAAATGTAAATTCTTCACGTCAATTTTGACATTAAAGTGAAGCAATGCACGTTCATGGAAAATAATGAGGTAGCCTTTGGTAAGCCGAGCCTATCCGTAATTGGCCGAGAATTACCGAATAGTCTGTCCTGCCGGACTGCTGGAAGCGGCCGCATCGCCATGTTGATGAAGTCTCCCCACTCCGTTAGGAAAATTATTATAGAAATATCTTTTGCTGAGAGCAAATGTTAAATAACTGAAGCAGGCAAGATACCGGCAATATTCATTTGAAGATCTGAACCGAACCGGATCCGCAGAGGTCCCGGACGGGCAAGGGAGGCAAACCTCCCACCATGAATAGCACCACAGATCCGAACGGCGACTTTCCATGAAAAAGGCATTTCTGCTGCTATACGAGCTAGCAAGCTATCCCAGTTCGGCAAAGGGGGTTGCGGCCTGCTTCAACATTTCCAAACGCTTGCTATATGTATGCAAGCTAGACTTTGTTTGCATCAGTATTTATTAGTGTATTCTTTTCTTTTGTTTATTTTTTTGCAATGAGTTTGCCGCCGAAAGTAGTCCCAAAATCCGCCACTGTCGCAGTAAGTGGAACTGGAACCGGCCCGTCTCCGTCGAGCCAACTGCGGGGTACCCTAACCTCCGTGTCTTTACCGCCGGGAGCCCCGACCGCTCCTCAGCCGACCGCTGTGCCGCCTCCTCAGTATCCTTCATGGACAATGATGCCCTTTCCACCCAAATCATGTTAAGTTAATTGTCGGATTGTGACGGAATTATTTAACACATTTCGGAGAATTTGGGGGTTGGATTGTGGGTGATGCGAGTGATGTTTCGTAGTCAGCAGGGAGGGGACAATGGCTAGTAGCTAGCTGCTACTAGCGACCACTAAGTTAGCTTAATTGGTTAGCTTTAGATTTACCCGGCAGCTTAGTTATCGACATAGCTGATATTAAATCACATCCGATTTTGAGATCCTTGTAGGTTACATAGACAGGGCCTACTTTGCTTGTAATATATAATTGTGTATGACGATTTAGCAAGTTCGACGAGACTGATCATGTCCTAATGGAATGGGTCATTAGCACCGCTAGCTCCTAGCCACGGCTTTGTTCGCTGCCGGTTTTTGGATCTACTAGCTAACGCTAGTGCTAGTCAGTAGCTTAGATCTTGTTCGTATTTCTAGCGACTAGGTCTAGTCACGTCTCAATCAGCAGAAAAGCATAAGCAAGTTTTGTCGGGGTGCCATAGCTTGCGACATGAACCCCGTGTTGTCCCATTGAAATCAAATATTTAACTAACAACCAAAGGGAAATGTCATGTCTTCATTTTTCACGGCTGCATGTCTTGATTTCTTGTTTATCGCACGTTGTATAGCACCGAGACACCTGCTAAGATTAGGCCTTAGATAGCCAGCATACAAGATGACAGCCGGTGAAGCACCGGCATTTTCAAGCCCGTGGTTTTGACAGCGGCACAGTACATGGCGCTTGACACCAACCAGTCATTACGATCATGTTATGATTTAACGTGTCACATTGAAATGTTATGTACAATAAGGGAAGTGTTGCATTTTTCTCGGCTTTGATATAATAATAATGTTTGCCTACATATTTATACTGATAAGAGTTCAATGGTTGCTTCATATTTGCTTGATACGTGAGATAGTTTAAATCTTTAATAAGTTGTTCAGCCAACAATCATTATTTTATCCACTACCAACATACGTTATAAGATAACTATCTCTCTCTCCTGCTCTGATAGCTATTCACCAACTCAATGCTTAGGCTCCTGGTATGAAATTAGTGCATAGGTACAATAGTATGGAATTAGTGCATAAAAACTACTATAATGCTAATACTTCAAGAAGCGTCAAGTAATTGTTACCATTACATTAACTACTACACACATTTATGATCAGCTCTAAAGCCTGGATAATTAGATCAGCCATTAGCTGGTTGCAGGTGAGGCTAATGCCTTGGGATAGTGTTACTATGGATGGGGGTGGGGTGGGCAGCAGAAGCCTTTCCATATCAATACAGGTGAATGAGTCAGACGTTCTCCTATACTATAACTAATGTATAGGACCTATAGTATGTTTAGTTGAAATGATATCTTTTTAGGACATGATCTGGTCTGAACCATGCCTTAGTTTGTTTGCTGTAACGGTTTGTATTCGTTAGCCAACAATATCACCCGCTGGCTGTCTGTGTGAATCATGGGATTATGGCAATCTGCAGCTTTTTATGATGAATATGGTTTCAATACATGTTAGGCCTATTGGCTCCACCTCCTGGATATTGTGACAATATAGTAGGTGTAGTTGTGTGTCTGTGGATTAGTAGCCATACGTTAATGCTCTGTGTTACACAGCATCCTTATGTGATAATTGTATAAACAGTATATATTTATAACAGGCTATATAATAATGTGATTCATGGCACGAGGCTCCTCTCCTCTGTTTAGATGCCAGTCAGTCTGTGACGGCATAGTTATGTCATCTCCTGTTTTATTTACAGCAGGGCTTGGTTGGCCGTTGTGTGAGAGGATTAAGTTGACTTAGTTTCCTGCTTCTGCTAATGGCAGCCTGTGAGAAGGTGTGAGTGCGTACGTGTGTGCGCTTGGAAAGCTGGAGCTGTTTCTGTGGAAGCTAGCTCTGGATCTGGGCGTGTTCCAGTGTTGCCCATTCGTGACAGACATCTGTGAGGCTACCTGAGTGTGTTTATTTGGCTCTGACCCCTGCACCCCCCACCCCCAGTCATAGTCCCTCAGTCCTGATTTACCTCGGATCAAGCTGCTTGTGCAATGGTGAAACCGCTTCACAAGTCGACGGATCCTATCCCCTCATGGCGTTGTGTATATGATGACAGGGGCACACGCTCAGACCGTGTCCCGTCCGTGTAGCAGATAATTTGCAGCTGTTTGCTAGGATGCCTTTTAGGGCTAAACGGCATAACACAGGGTTTTCTAGTTATGGTTATTACGAAATAGCTGTGTCAGTGTTTCAAAGAATGCGATGAGAAGAGGGTTATATACAGGATTTCATTAGTAATTGGCCATTGCTGTGTTGTCACTACTGTACACCAACAGCACTACAGTTCCTTTTACTCCCATGAGAGAAAGATTTTCAAGACCACTACACGTGCGCTGTTGCACATCGAAAATATCACTTAATTTATTACATTGCATAGTACGGCCGTGGTTTTTGTAACTGTCATGTGACCTACCAGACGTGTACGTCAGATGATGTAGCATCCACACATAAGAGTGTTATATTGTCTGCTTTCTGTCGTCCTCACTCATTAGCTGAGGTCAAGGATGTGGGAGTGTGTTATGCTCCATCTGCCTACCGCTTCCACGGGATGGGAATTCCCAGTGTGTGCGCACGTCAAAGAGAGTGTATGTGTGTGTGTGTGAGAGACGGGAGGCTGTGTTTGTGTGTGTGAGAGAGAGTGTGATCGATGCCTGTATGTGTGTTGAGATATGGAGACTGTGAGAGAAAGTGTGTGTGTGAGGAGGGTGGGGGGGGGGGGGGGGTCATTGCTGCCCTTGGTTGCCAGAGAGACAGTGGGCGCATGCGACCGTGGCTGCTGCTGCTCCTACACTTGCTGACAATGGCAGGGCTGCTCAGCATTCAGAGCCAGGGGGCCAAGGCAGCGCTTCCCACCGCCTGTTAACAAAGACCCAGGTCACCCAGCCTTACCCCCCTCCTTCATCCCTACCCCTCACCCCCACTCACCCTGCTGCCTGCTTGGCTGTATCGATGGAGGACTGGTTGGCTAGATGGATGGTTGGATGGATAGTTGGCTAGATGGATGGATGACTGGTTGGCTAGATGGATGACTAGTTGGATGGATGATTGACTGGATGGCAGGTATGTGTGGCTGGTTGATTGAGCAGAGTTCTCCTGTTTCAAAATGTCTTGTCACCTTGTTTCCCATCCCTCTATTTTGCCCACCTTTTTAATAGCAAACCTGTAGGCCATTAAACAGAGCTTGTTTTGAAAATGCACCCTAACCGTCCAGGGTCTAGCAACCCTAACACCTGCCCTGTTTGGGTCCACACTGCCTGCCGTGAGGCGGGAAGACAGACATAGGACTGTAGGTGACCTGAAGTGCTGGGTCGTTAGATAACACAGTATGTAGCCAGCTGGAGGGTCACGTAGTGCTACACGGCCCTGCTGGGGAGGACAGCTGCGTGCTAGCTAGACCAGGCCGGGCTATACGGTGAGATGTTCTCATAAGCACACTCACTGTTAGGGTTATAAATAAACTGCTGAGTTGGCAGACAGTCAGACAGGCAGCCAGCACAGGTCTGCCTTACTGCAGGGAGAAACAGCCAGGGACTTGTCTCCATTCAACCCTGCTCTGGCTGTTTGTTTGTTTTTTGTTTGTTTTTTTTGGGGGGGAGGGGGTTGGCAGAGCTCCGCCTGGATGGATTGACAGCTGTGATATCACTGCGATTAATATTTCATGCAGTCAGCTGATATGTGTGGTAAGCGTGGTGCTTTCGGGCCCTGAAGGATAACGCGCAAGATGGAACCTATTGTGGTGGTCTACGAGGTTAACTTCTGTTGTCTGTGCGGAAGCCAGGACTTCCCAACAAACCTTTAGCAGATTTTCGAAGATGTAGCATAAACAGACTCGAAGGAGATGTAGCATAAACAGACTCGAAGGAGATGTAGCATAAACAGACAAGAAGGAGATGTAGCATAAACAGACAAGAAGGAGATGTAGCATAAACAGACAAGAAGGAGATGTAGCATAAATAGACAAGAAGGACATGTAGCATAAACAAACAAGAAGGAGATGTAGCATAAATAGACAAGAAGGACATGTAGCATAAACAGACAAGAAGGCGATGTAGCTTAAACAGACAAGAAGGAGATATAGCTTAAACAGACAAGAAGGAGATGTAGCATAAACAGACAAGAAAGAGATGTAGCATAAACAGAAAAGAAGGAGATGTAGCATAAACAGACAAGAAAGAGATGTAGCATAAACAGACAAGAGGGAGATGTAGCATTAACGGACAAGAAGGAGATGTAGCATAAACGGACAAGAAGGAGATGTAGCATAAACGGACTCGAAGGAGATCCACTCGGAGATTTGAATGCATCAGCTTACCAGGCCTTCTACAAGTGCTGCAGTGAAAGCGCCATCTCAGCATAACTGTCTGCCTGCTATACTGCATGCTGTCCTCCAGCCTGCCTGCTGTCATGGATGCCTAGTTCCTTGCATGCCTGCCTGCTGTCATGGCTGCCTTGTGGCCTCCTTGCTGGTCTGCCTGTTTACCCAGTGCTGTGTGAGCATGAAGGGTAGAGAAAGAGGGGGAGATGGAGGTAGGGAGAGGGAGAGAAGGGGTTTGTGTCTGCACCATATGGTCTGTCTCCACTCACTTCCTGTGCCTCCCCTCTGAACCCAGTGAACTCAGGTAGGCTGCAGGATGGCTCTACTGGGGCCTAGAGGCAAGTCTGGAGAGAAGAGACATAGAGGGGAGGAACACTATAGATCATAGAGAAGAGAGACAGACTATAGATTATGGACAACGGAGTCATTAGGTTGTCGAGAAGACAGAGATAGTATAGATTATGGAGAAAAGAGAGACTGTAGGTTATAGAGAAGAGACTAGACTGAACTCTGGAGCAAAGAGAGAGAAGTAACCTATAGGTTATAGAGAAGGATAGTTAATAGATTAGAAATAAGAGATACAAAACATTGACGATTATTTCTTTGAGATGATAAACTACAGAGGTAAGAGAAAGTATAGTTTGGAAATCAGTATTCATAATCGCCTAGTCTCGAGTCATTTTCCTTTACTGCAGGCAGTTGTTCCGATTTTACCGTTCACAACAACATGTTGTTTATTTTCATTGGGTCAGACTGTTGAGGAAATTGGGATTTCAGGGAAACGTCTTGACGACTCGGCAGAAAATTCAGCTTGACTTTGACCTGCTGTCCTGTATATTTTCAGATGTCTCTCTTTCTTTCTCTCTGTCGTTCTCCCTCTCACACACACTTAGCACATAAGTGGCTTTGCAGTAAGCTAAGGACAAGGCTGAGACATGACATGCTTCTACTCCTCTGTTGCTGTGACAAGGAAGGGAGGGGGGGTGCATAGCTACTGTCGCCAGGGAGTGGTCACCGGGGAAACATGAAGTCTGCCGACTAAGCTAATATAGGGAGGGGGTGTAGGTGACCCAGTGTTTGGCCTCAGAAAGTGAGTGAGGGAGTGAGACTGGTGTAGAGCAGGCTTTGTGTAGACAGGGCTGAGGCCAAAGTTGTGAGTGTTATGGGTGCACGTCATACACCCGGGCCAGGGTATCCCTGGAGGGGTCTGCCTGAGTGAGTCAGATCCCTGGAGGGGTCTGCCTGAGTGAGTCAGAGCCGTAGGCTTCTCTCTGGCCTCGTTCGGAATCACGGCCAACCTGGCAGAATAAACCTCTCCGGGCAGGGCACTGCCCTTGTTCACCCTTTACAGCGCCGAGTCCTGGCACCTTTTCTTGTCTTTTCTGCTGCCTCTCCTCTCTTCAACCTCTCCCCTCTTCTGCCTTTCCTCTCTTCTTCTACTTCTCTTCTTCTACTTCTCTTCTTCTACCTTCTACCTCTCTTCTATATTTGCCTCTCAGCTCTGTTGACTTCTCCGCAGTGTTGTCCGGATTCCAGAAATCCTCAACTAACTGTCTCTTAATGACAACCGCCTCCTCCCTTTTTCTCTCTCTCTCTCTCACACACACACACACACACACACACACACACACTCCACCCTCCACCCTTCTCTCTTTCTCACTCTCCCTTTTAGGCTAATGACTAATTAGTAAGGCCTGCCCCCCTCCTGGCTGTCAGCCTTGGTTAGCCCTGTGCTCCAGGATGAGTGAACTGTCCTACAGAGCCTGGAGCAATGGGTTAGCATCTCCCGAGCCTGTAGCAAGGTTTTAGCATTATAGCATTGGGTTAGCATCTCCCGAGCCTGTAGCAAGGGGATAGCATTAGCAAGGGGTTGCATTTCCTGAGCCTGTAGCAAGGGGTTAGCATCTCCTGACTCTGGAGAAAAGGGTTAGCATTAGCCAGGGGTTTGCGTCTCCCAGAAGTAGGTCAGGTTCAGCTGTGACAAGACAGGACCGTCAGAGCTTTCATGTCCTAGTGACCGGTAGAATCTAGGAAAAATAAACAATTTGTGCTATGGAACTGTGTAAAAACGTTCTTAAACCTCAAGCTGTTCTGCAGAGCAGAATGTGAGTCTACGTCTGTCCTCGTTTACGCTCTACGTTTATAAATGCATCGATAGACTCGCACTTGTTCATGAATGAGGCTTATCAGGCAGCCAATCAGATGTTTTAACTGTGTCCACTGTACATGCAAAGGCATTTTCTATGCTTTTCCAGAGCATAGGGCAGCAGTTGCATCAGATGGGATTTGCACTCAGTTATGGGGTCTCCTGCCAAATTTCAGGGGTGTCAGTTTCTCGTCTCACCTGATTGATTTCTCTTGCTACCGGTGTCATACGGATGGAGTTGAACTTTGACCCCAGACTGGAAACGTACTTGTTGCCCCCCCCGGCATTCCGCTCCACACTGCTCCAATGTGTCCCTTTCCCCATTTCCCTTCTCTTTCTTTCTCCACATACACACGTCACACACTGACAAGATGGTACTTCACTTCTTTTAGCTGTGTTGAGATCTAGATCAAGTTTTTTTTTTTATTGTTTTAGTGTCCTCTCTCCTCATAGTAATCCCTCTCACTTTTGTTTTCCGCATTCTCTCTCTCTCTTTCTCTCTCTCTCACTCTCTGAGGAGGAAACTCATGAGAAGAGGAGGGGAGTGCAGGACAGAGTTTCCCTGAAATCATGTGACCTGTATGTGTACGCCTGTCCTTAGTTTCCATAGACAGGGAACTGCCTGAGCAGGTTACAAGTTCTCTCTCCCCCTTTTGCTTTCTCTCTCCCCTCTTTCTCGCTTTCTCCCTCTCTCCTTCCTCTAACCCACCTCTCCTCTTTCTCCCTTTCTTTCTTTCTTTCTCTCGTTCAATCTGTCTCTCTTTCTCTCTCTCACACTCTCTCTCTTTCTCTGTCAGATGAGTTGTATTGGTTTCCAGTAAATTAGTCTGTACCTGGATACTCCTTGGAGGTGAAATGAGTCCATAGTCTGTAGAGTTGTCCTCACTCTCTCACCTCCCCTAGCCCTCACCCTGTCACATGTTCTTGGAAACTCCTAATATGGAAAGGCACCCTATAGATGTATCTGTCTCTAATCTGCCTTGTTCACTAACAGGTTTGTTTATTCATCAAAGGTTAGTTTACCATGAGTAACCTTGTTCGCTAATGGTAGGTTTGTTTATTGGCAGTTGTTGTTTACTATCAGTAGGTTTGTTTAGTAATAGTAGTTTAAACTTTAAGAGTACGTGAAATATGCCACATTCTGCACCATGGCTGTTAAAGAATGGGCTGAAGTTTGTGCGGCCAGTTGAAGGACTGGTCAGCAGCCTTTCTATCCAATTGGTTCCTGAATAAATTCAATGTAGATTCAATTTTACCTCATTGTTGACTGGCTGAGTTTAGTCCAGTTTCCTCTTTCTCTCTCTTTCTCCCCTTCCCCCAACTACCTCTCTCCTTCTCCCTCCCTCTCTCTCCTTCTCCCTCTTTCCTTCTCCCTCTCTCTCCTCCTCCCTCCCTCCTTATCCTCCCTCCCTCCCTCTCCTTTTACCCTTCTCCCTCCCTCTCCTTCTCCCTGTCGTTCCCAGCTTTGTGTGGGAGGTTTGGAGAAGCCAGGAAGTCCATGTCTGGTTTTCCCCTGTACACGTGTGCAGTGTGGTGAAGGTACAAAGTGTACTCTGTAGATTGGGCATTTGAAGAGGTGGGGGAGGGGGGCTGATAGCAAGTTTAGGCTAGCCTATTGTGAAGTTCTAAGTATAGCAAAAATTATTGACAAGCTATCATTTCTGAAGTAGCGAACCCCTAAGAAGAAGGAAAATAAAATGTGCTTGAAGTCTAGAGCATCTAGATAGGCAGGTTTGTCAATCTAGTTTCATGTTTCATGCAATGACAAAAAAAAAAAATGACAAGGTGTGTCCTGGAGTCTGTTGAATCCTTTTGGAGTGGGACTGTTCTGTCCTACTGTCTGTTGCTACTGTTGATGATGTCACCATGCCCCCCTCCCTCCCACATTTGACCTGTTTTGACCTTAAGTTGACCCCCTTCCAGAATTTTCCTTAACATGACGCGCCCCAGGCTCTCGCGCGTGCAGCCCTCCCTGGACGACAGGATCTTCCCCACACAGCCTGGCGTCGCTGCCGTCTACAGCGTGAGTACACACACACACACAATACCTGCATACATACACACACACACACAATACCTGCATACATACACACACACACACAATACCTGCATACATACACACACACACACACAATACCTGCATACATACACACACACCCACACACTCTACCTGCACACATACACACACACAAAACGCATACATACATCCAAACACATGAATACACTAGGGATGTAATGATATATGTAATCATATTGAAGCGTTTAGTCAAGGCTTTTGTTTCGGTACGCATGCAAACCAAACTATTGGTTTTGTGAACCGTTACAGCCTTAGTACTCACACGTACATGCAGAAACATACACAATTACTGTACCTGCACACACACACACACACGCATGGATAGCTTGATGTTTCCACCATGTACAGAGTGACCACACACACGCTTCCATAGACATGTCGTCTGAACACATTCTCACCCAAAGAACACACATGCTCTCTTTGGGCACTTGTTTTGGTACACATTTCCTACAATAGTGTGTCTGTGAGTGTGTGTCGGTGCATGCGTGTGTGTGTGTAACTGTAGTGATGAAGAGAGGTATGGGTTGTCAGGGCACACATACTAACCTGACCTCAAATGGCCTTCTGGGAAAACGATGATGTCAGCTCGGGGAAACACTGCTCCTCATCAGAACAGTCCCCAGGCCCCCCTGTTCCCTGTGTGTGTGTGTGTGTGTGTGTGTGTGTGTACACAGTATGTGTGTGTTTATATATTTCTCCAAATATATGAGTGAAGAGAAAAGAGAGAGAGCAGGGCTTCGACAGCGAGATCATGTCATCCCTGCAGCTTGATCAGTGTTCAACATAGTCAGGGGCAGTCACAAGCCAAAAGCACTCCCTGACCTTGACTCTGACAACGCTCACTGAATGCCTGCAGCCAGCACCGAAGGATAGAAGAAAAAAAAAATGTTGTAAATAAATAAATAACAATGTAGAAATGAAGAAGTTTTTATTTTTTGGGGGGGGATTTTTTCACATTTGTATTACAGAGTGTAAAGTACTCTACCGAAAAAGGTACTTTGTATATAGCTTCCGGTATTGGTTCAAAGTGAGCAATACCCAATACTTGTGAACACAAGTGACATCAGTGGAACGCAGGGTTCCTGGCAGGCTGGTTGGATTTAGCTAGCCTGACAGCCTGTTTATACACTTGACTCTGTGCAGGCACTGTGCAGGCCCTCTACCCCTCCCCCTGCCGTGCCCCTCAGCCAATGGGATTGTCAGGCCTATGGTCTGGCTCCTCCCCTGACAACAGTAGCCAGAGTAGCTGCCTTATCCCAGGTCAGGCAGGAAACTGGGCCATGCCAAGGGAGGGATGGAGAGAGGGGGAGGGATGGATGGATAGAGATGGAGGGATTTAGAGGGAGGGCAGTTTAGAGAATCATTGCTAGTGATCAATGTAGAACAAGTGCTTTTTGTTGTTTAGAGACAGCAACAATATTATGTGTGTGTGTGTGTGCATCGATGTGTGTGCCGTCTCTGCTTTCCAGTATATCAGTGTTGCCCTGACAGGCGGCATTCCTGCAGTGCCTCAAATCTGCTGTGTGTATGTCCAGTTTGTGCCAGGCTGCCGCAGCTGCTGTGTGTGGGTGCCCTGTGCCCTCCCAGAGCGTTTCCTGCCCAGAGTGTGACACGGCAGCACAGTCTGATACAGAGCTAGCTACAGCTCAACCTCATACAGAGCTAGCTACAGCTCAACCTCATACAGAGCTAGCTACAGCTCAACCTCATACAGAGCTAGCTACAGCTCAACCTCATACAGAGCTAGCTACAGCTCAACCTCATACAGAGCTAGCTACAGCTCAACCTCATACAGAGCTAGCTACAGCTCAACCTCATACAGAGCTAGCTACAGCTCAACCTCATACAGAGCTAGCTACAGCTCAACCTCATACAGAGCTAGCTACAGCTCAACCTCATACAGAGCTAGCTACAGCTCAACCAAATACAAAGCTAGCTACAGCTCAATCTGGAACAGAGCTAGCTACAGCTCAATCTGGAACAGAGCTAGCTACAGCTCAATCTGGAACCGAGCTAGCTACAGCTCAACCTCATACAGAGCTAGCTACAGCTCAACCTCCCAGCCTGGTACAGAGCTATCTATAGCTTAGCCTGGCACAGTCCAGTCCAGCCTGCTAGCAATGCCCGGTCTGAGAGAACCCAGCACAGGGCTTTTTTCCTCCTCTCTTCTCTCCTGTTCACACAACCGATCCTGCTACATTCTGTGTGTGTGTGTGTGTGTGTGTATGTATGTGTGGGTTGGTGTAAAATACTCCCTGGTTGATTCTGAGGCTTTCTGAACATTAAAATAATGCAATATCAGTGTTCCCCTAAGCCTCTCTTTCCCTTTCTCTCGCTCTTTTCCTCTCTCGTTTCCCCTCTCTATTTCCCTCCCTCATCTCCCTCTCTGTCTGTTTCTATCCATCTCTTGCTCTCACCCTCTCCATCTCGCCCTCGCTCACCCCCTCTCTCCATCTCTCTCGTGACCTCCGTCTCTCTCCATCTCTCCTCTGCAGGTACAAAGGCACGCCGGGCCTCCCTACGCCACTCACGACATCACCAAGGGACACCCCAACTTGGCGGGCACGCCCCCCGGCCACGCCCACTCGCCGGCGCTCTCTCAGGTATCCGTCCCCACAGCTCCCCAGTATCGCTACCCTAAGGGCTGGGAGACAGGCGGAGGGGTGAGTCTGTGCGAGTCGCCGCCGTCGTCACCCTCTCTGCGTCCGTCTGACCGTCCCGCCGCATGCTTTATGTCTGTGGCTGCCTTGGTTTTCTTTCTTTCTCTTAAATGTTTTTGTAAAAAATTTTTAACAAGATATGACAGTCTGTTTCGCAAGATATGTGTCTGTCTCTCTTTCTCTCTGCGTCTTCCAAGATATCTGTCTGTGTCTTTATCTGTCTCTCCCTCCCTCCCCTGTGTCCTGTAAGCTTGCGTCACAGCATGCCGTTTGTGTTTCGGTGTCGATGCCTGTTTGTTATTAATCTGAACTTATTAGCTAAACCTTTTTGGATCTGTCTGCGCTGCTAGAGAGGGACATTAGTCTTAATGAGCCGTGTTACGCACCAGGTCATGGGCTTGAAAATTGCTGCCAGCCGCTCGGCCACTCAAGGGTTAATCAATTAGTTACCGTGACAGCAAGTCAATTACGCTGCTGCTGTGATGCCAGTTTCTCTGATTGTCTTGCTGCGTGTGCACACAAACACGCACACCTACGTACGCTGGTGCGAGGGTAGGGATTTCAGAATGACTCAGCTGTTCTGGAGCAACAGTGCGTGCTGTCCATATGGCCCTGCCACAGCCTGATCACCCTGCTCTCTGTCTCACCCTGATCACCCTGCTCTCTGTCTCACCCTGATCACTCTGCTCTCTGTCTCACCCTGATCACTCTGCTCTCTGTCTCACCCTGATCACTCTGCTCTCTGCCTCACCCTGATCACTCTGCTCTCTGTCTCACCCTGATCACTCTGCTCTCTGCCTCACCCTGATCACCCTGCTCTCTGCCTCACCCTGATCACTCTGCTCTCTGCCTCACCCTGATCACTCTGCTCTCTGTCTCACCCTGATCACTCTGCTCTCTGTCTCACCCTGATCACCCTGCTCTCTGTCTCACCCTGATCACTCTGCTCTATGCCAGCCTGGGCTATAATGAAAGGATACCTTCATATAGGCATAGTTGAATCCCCAACATTTAATAAACTTGAACGTGTATGTGTATGATTTTGTTCTGTATGGAGTTTGTATGCATTCCAACTCTATCCGTTGGTATTCAACTTTTGTTTCTCCCCCTCCTCCTTTTTGCACTCTTCACTTTTTTCTCTCCCCCATTATACCTCCCTCCCCCTTTCATACATCCCCTCAATCTCCCCCTTCCAGTCCCCATACACCACTGGACAGAATGCTGGCTCCGCCCCTCTAGTGTACTCTCCCCAGCCGCAGCCAATGAATGCACAGCCACAGAGTCGCCCGGTAAGTGTCCTCCTTTCCTGTTTTGGCGTCACTTCCTGCGTCCCACCCCTCCACACTTCCACCCACCAACAACAACACACACAGAAACATGCGACCGAACACCAGGGATGCTGGTCTGACACAACACACTAGTACCAGGGAACTACAGGAAGTACACTACTAACATAAGGGAAGTGAGAGACGAGGCCTGTAAGATGCTAGCCTGCGCTGGAGAGAGGAGTGGAGCTGACCATCCTGCTGATGGAAATGACCTGGCTTTCTGCCTCTCATTGGTTCTTCTGTGTTTTTGTTTGTCCCCACTTTCTCTCCTTTCTTTCTCTCTCTGTCTCTCTTTCTCTCTTCTTGCTGGACTCGCATCACACACACCTCCCTCGCCAGTTTGCCACGGGCCCTCGACCAACACACCATCAGGTAAAAACCGCATCACGCACACACTCATACACAATTTCACACACGCGCGCGCTCACGCAACTCTCCGACCCTCTCCCTCCTTTCCTTTGCCAAAGCTGCTTAGAAGTCTTCAGAAGGCTAGTGCTCTGATTGGCTGTTCAGGTGCTCAAGTCTCTCTGTCTCAATGTATAGACGTCCAATCACAGGACGTCTTCCTCTGCAGATGAGGGGGAGAATAAAGGGCCTAGGCTGAGGGCAGAACTCTATGGGTATCACATATCATGGTGTGTGTGTGTGAGCATGTGTGTCAGGGTGTGTGTGTGTGTGTCTAAACGTGACATTATCCTGGTCTGTGACGGAACAACACTCAGCAGGCAGGTTCTGCTGGTAGCTTATCCGTTTACCGGCATCCGTTAAGAACAGCTGCTTTGTCTGTCTGTCTGGGCATCCCCCTGCTAGTGTCTCAACGTGTAAACATTCCCACCTTCTAGATGATTCTGTCTGGAGCGTTTTGACATCAAGCTATAAATAGCCAGAGAGCTTAGGGTGTCTGGCCTGTGCTCAGGTCCTACTGGACGGTCACACGTGCCCTCACTAGCCTGTCACTGGCTCTCTGGGGCTCCCGCTCTGGTCTTTCCATTCTTTACTCTCACTTTTTCTTTTGTTCTCTCTCTATCCCCACTTCGTCACTCTTTCTCGCTCTTTCACCCTGTCACTTTTCCTCTTTCTGTCACTTTTCTGTCTGCTTCTATGTGTCTCTCCCTTCCTCTGTAACTTTCACTTTTCTCTGCCTTTCTCTATTTTTCTCTCTCTCTCACTCGCTCTCTCTCCCTGTCTTTCTCGCTCGCTCTCTCCCTGTTTTTCTCTCTCTGTCTCTCCCTCCCTATCTCCCACTCTGTGTTTCTATCTCTGTTGCGTTGCTGCGGAAGTGCAGTCCTGGAGCAGATGAGGCAGAACAATGAGCTTTTCTGCCGGTCAGAGAAGTAGGCCTTGTCTGGCCTGAACGGCCAACCCCACACCATGAGTGGTACAGGGGGCCGAGAGATTCATTCATCTGCCCTAAACCTTAAACAAATGACATAATTCGCTTTCTCTGTCTCTATTTTTCTCTCTGTCTCTCTCTCTCTACTGTATATCTCTCTCCACTGTCTCTGCCTATGAAGCTTATTGTACAGTATAGGTCTTTGTGTGACCAGTGACTGGTTGGCTGTTAGCTCCAGCATTGTTGGCGTTAGCAATATTAGCTAATGAACATGCGTCAAACTGCAGACAAACAGCAACACAAGCAGAAAAGAGAATAGGTTTCAGGCCACTAACTGACCAACTCAATCATGCACGCACACAGACACACTCTCCCACACACACTCCCACAGACCCCCTACCTCCCCCATGTTGCTGGCTGGTCCCATGCCGCAACACTGTGGACCCTGGTCTTCTCCTCCACACCCTGTAACAGGGTGTGGAGGAGGAGGCTGGCTGGCTGGAAACATGACATCAGGAGGCCTGGTCCTGGTCTGGCCTTGGTTCGGATCCTGGCCCTATACAGTCACTCTTATATACTAGGTAAAGCAGGTTGGTCCTCCCTACAGCTGTAGATAGACACCACTAGAGTCCAGCTATAGAGAATGGCCCCCAGCCTGGTCCTGGCCCCACCCCAGCCCCCACTCCAGCCTGAGTCCTGGCCCCACCCCAGCCTGGCTTCAGCCCTGGCCTGCAGCCCTCCACACCCTGCCGGTGTTGCTAAGTCATCGCCGTGGGAGACAGCCAGCCTCACACTGAGCCTGGAAACCGCCGAGTTGGCAAAGAGCACCCAGCGACAAGCTGCACATGCAGCAGGCGGAAAAGCCTTATGATGTGTATTTTCTGTTTGCTTAGAGTGTGTGTGTGTGCGCGCGCGCGTAAGAGAGAGGGCTATGCTGTGTGTGTGTGAGGGATTGTAGCTGTGTGTACACAGGTCTCATACAGTGCATGAGAAAACTGCGTGTGTGTATTGAAGAGTGTGTGTGTGTGTGTGTTGCGGCTTGCTCGCTGTGTGTTCCGTCTGGGCACCCCACTCACCAGCTCAGTCTCCCATTGGCTCTTCTCTCTTTCCTGCTTCCAATCTCAAGGGAGGATTCAGACCCATCCAGGTAATATACCCGACCCTTACTCAGCACTTCCTGTATACATGCATGACACGAGGACCACCCTGACCGGTCCTCAACCTGACCCTCTAACCCCTGACCCCCCTCCTCGACCTCCAGAGGTCGTCATCTCCCCTGCTGTATGCTCAGGACACGCCCCCTTTCTGTCCTCGCTCCAATCACAACTAACACGCTGACGGGTCATCCTCATCCTGCTATCTGAATGAAGATGTTTTCACCACTGTCTTTATTATGTGCCATTTGAATCTTTCTGTCTTAGTTTTCCTGCTCATTCATCTCATCTCATTACTGTTCTGTTTGCCTAGTCTTAAAGAAGAGCATGCTGAACCTTAGAACTGTCACCCCAACCCTCCTTCCCTGAAAATGTGGATTGTTTGTATTTTGATCCTTTTCTCTCTGTGTCTGTCTCTCTCTCTCTTTGATTAAACAATAGTTTTCTTGTGTAGAGAGAAATCGAACACAGAAATTGTATTCTGGTTGATACACGACACAGTGAGGTTCCTTTGGGGCTCATTAGGAGGCTTTAATGAGTTCATTAATGAATGTTGTTGTGTGCTTGTGTCGCTATGGAATGACAGCGACATGGGTTCAGGAGCAGTGGTCAGACCAGTCACAGCTGCTCCCCCTTTCCACCAACGTGAACCTAGTAGTTTTGCTTCTGGGCTGTTGCTATTGCCAGTTCGCAGTTGGTTCAACTTGCGAACCTTCTAAGAACCAGTTTGCTTTCCCACTGACTAGAGAGCCACGTCATTACGTCACAGTGTCGTCAGGGTACGTCTCCGCATTCCCAGCGACGCTAGCGCCGACCTCGGGCACCACAACAACAAAGGCGGACTACATCGTTTCCTTATAAGCATCAAAACCCAAGTGGTTATTAGTCCCATCCACGGGCCGCTGTTTAGATCTGACCTCCAAGCTGTAGCAGAAGCCAAAGTAGCACAATCAATGTGTGCTCTTCACTGAAGCTCTGTTTAAAAAACAATTATGGTAATCGTGGTCACAAATTCAGTTGGTCTTGGTAGCGATAATCCCACCCCTGTCGTGAGTGGAAGGGTTCTAGAGCAGCTGGTGCCGCTGTGAAACCAGTTTTCCTGGCCAGGAGCCTGTTCTTTCGCTGTCGAAACGCGAACTGGTTTGAGATTGGGCACCAGCTCAGAACCAGCCAGGGGCGTAGGAGCCAGCCAGGGGCGTAGGAGCCAGCCAGGGGGGTAGGAGCGATCCAGGGGGGTAGGAGCCAGCATTAGAAGCTGGCTTAGTTGCTGTGCTCTCTGTTCTGTACCCCGACCACGGGTACATTGACAGAAGACTTTGCTTACTAGCCGTGAAGTTCTCCCGAAATATGAAAAAATCTAAACACATGATTTTCTGGAAACGGTTGTGTAAACAACAATTTCCCACATCCCCAGGACGCTAAGTCACCAGAGGACTCTTACACCACAGCTGTGCCAAGGAGACAATTTAGTTTCTGTTTCTTAGGAAGCAGTATTACTTTCTTCACTTATTCTACAACTGTGTGTTTGTGTGCGTGCGTGTGGGAGGAAGTCAAGTCCCAGCTGTTGTAAGCAGCCTTTCATCTCACCCCGAGCGATGCACATTGATTGCGGAGGAACATTTTCTTTCTTTAAACCCTGGCTACACTGAGCGTCCTGTTGTCACATTTAGTCTCCATCTGCTGTGATCTTGCCGTCGCTAGGACACCCCTCCCAGTTGCTCTGTGGGGTATAAACCACACACTCACCCATGCATAGACACACACACGCACACCACTGCATACATATACCCACACACATACCGCATACACCTCACACACGCACACATACGTAAACACACACCACCGTGCGCACACTGCATACACATACAGCACACACACACTTGCACACATATGCAGACCAACACCTACCACCCCACAACACATATGAACACTACCACACTTACACACCACACACACACACAAAACAAGTGCTCAGGAAAGGCTAGCAGCGCATCATCATCACTTCTCTGGGATGTCGGCTCTGGGATTGTTTCCTGCAGCAGAAAATCATGATGATACTGTGAATCACTCCCGTTTACAGAGCACTTGGCTCCATATTAACAGGACAGTTGTGAATGGGGCTCGGGCTGCACTCTAAATGCCATCTGGCCGAGGTGAGCTCGGTTTGTTCCAGAGCGTATGCCTGCGGCCACACTGCAGTGTCGGTGTACTGCGGTGCAGGAAGAGGCCCTAGCATGGCTCTCTCTGCTGTTGTGTTTCTGGGGAGGCTACAGGACCCATTTAGTGCCGCCCCCCAGTGCCCTGGCAGACGGCCCCAGTATGTGTGTGCCCCCCTGGGTGGGGGGTGGCCTTCCCCTCCTGGAAGCCCATCTGGAGAGGAGGAGACCACTGCTGGAGTGTCCAGTGTGGATCCACTCTACTCAGGGATTGGATTCTCTCACGTGTAACCTCTCCCTGTCTCTCTCTCTCTTTTCCCCCCTCTTTATTTTCCTCCCTCCATCTCTCCCCCCCATCTCTTTCCCCCTCTCAATTTCTCGCCTATATCCCCTCTCTCTCCCCTGCCTCTCCTATCTCCCTCCATCTCCCAGTTTTTCCAGAGGGCCCAGATGCAGCCGGCACGGCCCCCCATCCCCACCAACACACAGTCCCTGCGGCCGGGCTCCCAGACCCCGACTGCTGCGGTCTACTCCCCCAGCCAGCCCATCATGATGACCATGGCCCCCATGCCCTTCCCCTCCCCACAGGCCGCCCAGTACTACATCCCACAGGTAAGGCTGGGGGACTGGATAGACGACTGGCTGGATGGCTGGCTGGTTGAGTGACTGACTGGCTGGCTGGCTGGCTGGTTGAGTGACTGACCTGACTGACTGACTGGCAGGATGGATGGGTGGATGGATGGATTTATTGGCTAGCTCAATGACTGGCTGGTTGGCCGGCTGGTTTTGCATTTATCTACATGAATGAACCTTTGCCATGAATGTATTTTGGTGTTCCCTGGACAGCTCTGCATCTCCCATGTTCACTCCTATCAGAGCCATGTCTGTCTATGCCAGTCAATGCTATTCTGATACCAGTCTATATCAGTGCCTGCACCAATGTCAATCAGTCTATCAATGTCTATGCTGGTCTATATTAGTGTCTGCCAGTCTATAGTGTCTGCTCAAGTTAGTGTCTAAACCAGTGTCTATATCAGTCTATGTCTGTAGTCTGTATCAGTCTGTATATCAGTGTCTGTAAGGGTTTAGGGGTTCAGGGTGGGGTTCCTGGAGACCCCCCAGGCCTGTCTGACCCCCCAGGCCTATCTGACCCCCCCAGGCCTGTCTGACCCCCCAGGCCTATCTGACCCCCCCAGACCTGTCTGACCCCCCAGGCCTATCTGACCCCCCAGGCCTGTCTGACCCCCCCAGGCCTGTCTGACCGCCCAGGCCTATCTGACCCCCCAGGCCTGTCTGACCCCCCCAGGCCTGTCTGACCGCCCAGGCCTGTCTGACCCCCCAGGCCTGTCTGACCCCCCAGGCCTGTCTGACCCAGTGTTGTCTCCTCCTGCAGTACCGCCACAGTGCTCCCTACGTGGGCCCCCCCCAGCAGTACTCAGTCCAGCCCCCGGGATCTGGAACCTTCTACCCGAGCCCTGGTCCTGGGGAGTACCCCACACCCTACCGTGAGGGCATACACACACATCACTCATAAGTGCTCCCAGCTGATACACGCACGTCTCACGCATATTTACACCCTCACACACACCACCTATGTCATTTTCCCAGCAGGCTGAGTAACTACGGTTGTAATATGTACAGCGTGCAGGACTGCATATCAATGTTTATTGGATCAATCCCTCAGAGTGTGTGTGGCTCACGCTGTCTCTGTCCTCCCGTCCCCCCCTCAGCTGCCCCCCCATACTACCCAGGGCAGTCGGTATACCCTCCCTCGCCCCCCATCATAGTGCCTACACCACAGCAACCTCCACCAGCCAAGAGGGAGAAGAAAGCAGTGAGTACCTGAACATGCTGACCCACATGTTGTGCACACACGCACACACACACTGACCTGTCTCCTGTCCGGTCTACCTCACTGACTACACACACAGACATACCCTGGCCTCTCTCTCGGTCTCTTTCTCCCCCTTCTTTTCCCCCTCTCTCTCTCTGTTTCCATCTTTCACTGTCTCTCTCCTACTCCGTCACTCAGTTTGTCTCTTTCTCTCTGTTAACCTCTCTCTCACACACACACTCACACACACACACACACACACACACCCTACCCCTGAGGTGAGTGTGTGTGTGTGCTGGCTGCTCTGGGAGTCTGGCGCTTTAGTGAGGGCTGTTTGTTTTTGTGACGTTGTCCTCCCAGATCCGTATCCGAGACCCCAACCAGGGCGGCAGGGACATCACGGAGGAGATCATGTCAGGGGGGTCAGGGAGCAGGAATCCAACGCCCCCTGTCGGTCGGCCCTCCTCCACCCCCACCCCACCACAGGTAAGACACCCCCTACCCCCACCTGTCTCGCTCACTCTCTTTTCTCCGTCTCTTTTTTTCTCTCTCTCTTTTTGCTCTCTTTGCTTCTCTGTAAAATAAACAATATTTCTCTCTCACTCCCTCTCTGTATTTCTTTCTCTGCCTCCCTGTCTGCTTTGGAGTGACATGCTATCATCCCATGCTCTTCACAGGTATCACTGACACTGTACACATACTAAGTCACACACACACACACACACACACACACTTGCCTACCTGCAGTGTTTTAGCCTACCTGCAGTGTGTTAGCCTACCAATGTTAGCTTACCTGCAGTGTGTTAGCCTACCTGCAGTGTGTTAGCCTACCAATGTTAGCTTACCTGCAGTGTGTTAGCCTACCAATGTTAGCTTACCTGCAGTGTGTTAGCCTACCAATGTTAGCTTACCTGCAGTGTGTTAGCCTACCAATGTTAGCTTACCTGCAGTGTGTTAGCCTACCAATGTTAGCTTACCTGCAGTGTGTTAGCCAACCAATGTTAACCTATCTGCAGTGTGTTAGCCTACCAATGTTAGCCTATCTGCAGTGTGATAGCCTACCTGCCGTGTGTTAGCCTACCAATGTTAGCTTACCTGCAGTGTGTTAGCCAACCAATGTTAACCTATCTGCAGTGTGTTAGCCTACCAATGTTAGCCTATCTGCAGTGTGATAGCCTACCTGCCGTGTGTTAGCCTACCAATGTTAGCCTATCTGCAGTGTGTTAGCCTACCAATGTTAGCCTATCTGCAGTGTGTTGGTCAGGCAGGAGAGTAGGCCGGCACCTTGCCACCAGTACAGAGGACTGTGTGCACTGTGCTGGGATGTGGAGGAGGAGGTGCTTAGCTCTGATCCTCACCTGCCCAGCACCATGCAATGACACACACACACAGAACTACGCACACAGATCTGACAAGACTACACACACACAGACATATACACACAAACACACACCCACACTCAGATAGAGCTTTGCACCTGGGCCTGGTACACAGCCACCAGGCAGCTTTCAGTAGAACACACACGAGCCTCCAGCTACAGACGCTCACCTGGGTATCTCACCCTGAGGCCATATTGAATCATGGACGCTTCACTTGTGCCGTCTATCACACGTGCATGTCTGTGTGTAGCACTGCCCGTGTCTGCCCGTCTGTCTCTGGGCCGTTTATTCCACCCCTCCTCCTCTCCCTCCACACAATCCAGAAAACCAGGTAGTCTCTCTCCGGTTCGTTGTCACGACGACACCTTATCGACTCGGCCGGCGGAATCCCCTCTCGTCGAAATTGAGAGGTTTCGTACAATCCTCTGCATCGGTGCAGTTCCTGGGAGTTAGATGATGTCATTTGTCCGTGCTCGCAGCTTGATTGGCTGCCTGGTTCTGGTAGAGAAAAGGCTCCCGAGGGTCTGGAGGAGTGCTGGGTTCAGTCCGGCGTCGGGGGCTGCTCTCAGAGCCGTCTGGATTCTGTAGAGGGAAGGCTTTTGGTGTGACACTTTCCTCCCTGCTGTCTCCTGGGATGTTAACAGTGTGTCTTTCCTCTCTCTCTCTCTCTTTCTCTCTGTCTCGTGTCCTTTTCTGTTTTTTTTTTTTTACATGTCTTTTCTTTTTCTTGCTCTCACCTCATCTGGCCCTCTCTTCCTTTTGTCCCTCCACGCACCCCTCCTCCCCTCCACGCACTCCCCTACCCCTATCTCTTCATTTGTTTCTCCTATTCCTCTTGCCTCATTGACTTGTTTCTTCTTCTCGTTCTTCCCCTCTCATTTTGTCCTGGTCTCCCCTGCTTCTCTCTCTCCCTGACCATATCCCACTGGTATCCCTCTTTCGGCTTTATTCTCCGTTTGTTTGGGCAAATTTTTTTTTGTGTGCTTGTCTGTGTGTCCCCTCTGTATGTCCCTCCCTCTGTACACCTGTCTGTCTGTCCCTCCGTTTGTACACCTGTCTGTCCCTCTCTCTGTCTGTCCCTCCCTCTGTACACCTGTCTGTATGTCCCTCCCTCTGTACACCTGTCTGTCTGTCCCTCCCTTTGTACACCTGTCTGTCCCTCTCTCTGTCTGTGTGTCCCTCTGTACACCTGTCTGTCCCTCTTACCCGTCTGTCCCTCTGTCTGTCCCTCCCTCTGTAAACCTGTCTGTCCCTCTGTACACCTGTCTGTCCCTCCCTCTGTACACCTGTCTGTCCCTCCCTCTGTACACCTGTCTGGCCCTCTGTACACCTGTCTGTCCCTCTGTACACCTGTCTGTCCCTCTGTACACCTGTCTGTCCCTCCCTCTGTACACCTGTCTGTCCGTCTGTACACCTGTCTGGCCCTCTGTACACCTGTCTGTCCCTCTGTCTGTCCCTCCCTCTGTACACCTGTCTGTCCGGCGTGGCTGTTTCTGTGCTGCTAGTTTTTATGGCCGCACCCTCATTATCCTCACATTTTCTACCTCAAATCGCAGCATGCTGGCAGCGGGAGCAACAGCAGCAGGCAGACTCCGGAACAGGGCCCGGGTCTGGTTCACCCGGCGGCCTACAGCCTGGAGCCCCAGCCCCAGCCTCAGACTCAGCCCCAGCCTCAGACTCAGACTCAGCCTCTACAGCCGCAGCCCCACCAGCAGCAGCTCACCCCGGGGGCTGTAGACATCATCAAGCCTGGGCCAGGTCTGACCTCCACCCCCCTCTCCACCTCCCCCAGCCTTCATCCTTCAACCACACCCTCTACTAGACCGTCTATATCCTCCAGCCTCTGTCCTCCTCGCACCTTGAACCCCCACTCTGACCCTTTCTAATCCCCACCCTCTCCAATACCCCACCCCCAATCCCTCCAAGCCCACCCCACCTAACCTAACCCCCACCCTATGGATTGAAGTGCCAGCACATGTTGAAAGCTGTAAGAGTTTGCAGTAAGAGTTTTCAAACCATTAGATTAAATTTCAATGTTTGCAAATTTGGCATGCAATTAGTTTGGACATTTCTAATTCAAAACGATTCCATTCAGATGTCATTTGTGCTGGCACTGATGATACATACAACCCCCTCTATCTTCTCCAACCCTTGCCCTGTCGAGTCTTTACCCCTTCTAGCCCTCACCAACCACCCACCCACAGCTCGTCTAACCCCACCCCCTGGAACCCCCAAGACCCCCCTCACTTCACTAACCCACCCCCACCCCACCCCTCACACTGTCTAGCCCACCCCTGTCCCGTCAGCGCTCAGTACAGCTCCCAGAGCCCTGAGGAGGAAGCTGTTATACAGGAGGGATTCTGACATGCTCAGAGACTCCCAGCATCCCCAGTGTGTGTCGTCCTGGTGACCCCCCCCCCCATGACCTGTTTCTGTTCCTGCTCTGACGTCTCTTCCTGTCTCTCCCTGCAGATGAGAAGCCCCGAGAGGAGCCCTCCGCCCTGACGTCTTCCTCTGCCGTGCCAGAACCCTCACCAGAGAGACGGGAGGCTCCCGTCCCAGACCTCCCTCCCCCCGCAGAGCCCGTGCTTCCCCGCCCTGTCCCTCCGACGGTGGTCCCCAGCCCTTCCCCCCTCCCCTCCACCAGCCCCAGCCCCAGTGAGCTGTCCCCGGCTGTCGAGCCCGTGGCATCCCCCTCCCCCTCCGTGGTGGAGCCCAAGCTCCAGGCCCCCGCCCAGTCCCAGCCATTCAGCACAGACAAGCCTCTCCCGGAGGCCCAGCGCACCCTGGTTGCTTCCCCTGCCCCAAGCCTGGCCCCCAAGGCCTTGAATGGCCTGGTAGACAATGGTGCCGAGCTGGACACCCCAGCCCGGGCGTCCTCGCCCCAGGCCCCATCCCTACTCCAGCCCCAGGCCTCATCTCAGGCCTCCAGAGAGAACTCCATCGAGAGCAGTCCCAGGCCTGCCGAGGTTAGGGCAGAGATGGCCCCCGTTGCCACGCCTCCTGTCATACCAGTGGCGGTCGTACCAGTCGCTCCCACCTCCAGCCCTGCCCCTGTGGTCCCGGCTCCTCCCCCAGGCCTCCCCCCCCTCGTGCAGGCTCCAGTGGAGGCCAGCCAGCCCTCCGACACTAAAGACCCCCCCCAGAAAGCTGGGCCAGGGACAGACACCCCAGCCCAGAGCAGAGCAGAGCCCCAGATACAAGGCCTCACTAGGAAGAGTCCCACATCAGGTAATTCCACCTCCTCAGCGTCTGTTTGTATAGAGCACATAAGCATCGTACTTCATATGGATATTTGAGATATTGTGATTTAACAAAATTGTTCCTAGGCTAATCAGTGTTGTGAAGACTTCTTATTCAGTGATCAAAGCCGCGGATTGTTCTAGCGCACGCTTAGCCAGCGTCGCGTTTGATCAGATTGGGTCTTGCGTCTTTTCGTCACGGGCGCTCTGACAAAGGCCTGTGCAGTTCTGATGAGGGATGGTTGCTATGAGACCCAGCGGCAGAAAGAATGGGCCTCAGTGCTGAGTTCAGCACAGTGCTTTCGTCTAACTCCACTAGCCGGAGGTCAAGGTTGTGGTGGCGAGAAGTGCGCTGTTTACTGTTGAGCAGTAAATCATTTGGTAAATGGCAGTTTTGGCAACGTGCTGACTGGTCGATGTTTGTGTTGTGCAGGATCTCAGATACCTCCTGCTGCACCAAAGACCTGGACGAAGCCAAATGAAGGGAGCTCTGAAGGAGAGACACCCCAGACGCAGAGAGAGGTAGAAGGGAAGGGGGGGGAGGGGGGGGGGGGGGAGCGGTAGAGGAATGATAGGGGTCGGGGTAAAAGAGGAGGATTGCTGGAGGAGAGAAGGAGGAGGTGAAGGAGGACTGGTGAAGGAGAGGAGGAGTAAGAGGAAGGGTGGGGGAGGAGGGGAAGACTGCTTGAGGTCTGGTAGGGACAGGGAGGAGGAGGAGGGGTGAAGAGAATGGGAAGAGAAGGGAAAAACCACAGCCAGGGGAGGGTAGAGATAGGCAGGGGGGACTCATAGTAAGACAGGAGGGGGGAAGGGAGAGAGGGAAAATGTAGTCGAGAGAGTCATTCAGGGAGGGAGCGAGGGAGGACAGGGATAACGTGATGTGGGCGATAGTTCAGATGGAAACCGTTTCCACATGTGCTGCAGTGGAGCTCAGGCAGTAATGACTGACTCTTACTCTGGTCCAGGACCATCACCATTAGGGTTCCCCCTGCCAGTCAGCCAGCCAGCCAGTCAGTCAGCAAGGCCACAAGCACCTCCATCCTATCTACCCAGCCAGCACCCACTCCTAACTTGTAAGCCTTCTCCTTCCTCCCTCCAGGAGGAGGCCACGCCGGTGGATCAGGCGGCCGGAGACCAGGCTCTGCAGCCAGCCCCTCAGAGCAGCAGCCCTCCGCCCCCAGCAGTCCCGGCGCCAGCCTCATCCCCAGCCCCAGCCTCTGAGGCGGCCCTGGCCCTGGCCCCGGCCCTGGACCTGGAGGCGGAGGAGGAGCTGGCGTGCGACCCCGAGGAGAACGGGGAGGAGCTGGAGCCCCTGAGGAACGGAGCGGGCCACACCTCGGAGACGGAGAGCAGCGACAGTGGGGCGACCCCAGGGGACAAGGAGGGGCCCTCGGGGGGGAGCCCGGAGCTCTTCCAGGAGGGTGAGGAGGACGCAGGGTTGATTGCCATCATGGGTTATATGGACCGTTTTGTATGGGATGGAATGACATGGAATCGATTGTGATTTTAAAAGAAAATCTCACCTTTGTACACTTTTTTTTTCCTCTTCTCTACTGTGCCCCTCTCTCTCCATCTCTCCCCCCCACCCCCCCGGTCTGGGTGTGGCATCATCAGATCTGGAGGCTAACGGGAAGCGCCAGTATAACCGGAACTTCCTGCTGGGTTTCCAGTTCAAGCCTGCATGTGTGCTGAAGCCAGAGGGTCTCCCTCCCATCAGTGACGTGGTGCTGGACAAGGTAAGACCAGGCCCAGGGCCACACTTGGGGGAACTAGCTGTCTACTAACCCACACCTGGGGGAACTAGCTGTCTACCAACCCACACCTGGGGGAACTAGCTGTCTACCAACCCACACCTGGGGGAACTAGCTGTCTACCAACCCACACCTGGGGGAACTAGCTGTCTGCCAACCCACACCTGGGGGAACTAGCTGTCTGCCTACAACCATGCTCAGACCCCACACTGCTACATGAAACTTCCTTGAACTTGGACTTGGAACTTTGGTCCTTGAACTTGGACCGTGTCTGAGATCCCAAACCCCACATGAGGATGTTGAACATAGTGGTTCTCTCTCTGGTTGTTTAGAACAGATCCTGGGACTGCAGTCACCTATCATTTATTGGTGGCCAAGCCGCGAAGCCACTGAAGTGTTTCTACCTTTTCTTATTATTATTATTATTATTAATCATCTTCCTCTCCCATTGGAGTCTATGGCAGCCCCTAGAACCGTATTGTAAAAAGTTGTGAAATTTGGCACACTCTTTCAAGACACATAAGGATTTTTGATTTTCAAAACCGTTTGTCCGGTACAGCCAATCAAAATCGGCAGAAAAGACACCAAACAGGAAGTTGGGTCGTATCTCAGCAAATTCTTGAGAAATCAACACCATGCTTGGTGTGATGACTCGGAACCCTCTTTTGAGGATGTCCAATCAATTTGGTGTCATGTGATCACTGAGCGTGGCCGCAGGAAGCAAAAATGTGTTTTGGCCAATAACTGTTGATTTGTTTGCTTTTATTAAGTGATTCCTTTGTCTCATGATATCTTGGGACATCCCGTGTGTGACACATGATAACTTGTGATAATATCCGAATTGATGCGGCCGCCATTTTGAATGAATTGAAAAATGTTTTTTCTTTACTCCTCCTGCAAATGTTGTCCAATCTTCACCAAATTCGGCTGAGATTATCTTCAGACCAAGCCTCACAACGCACATCACATGTTTTTTTGATTTTCGAAACCGTTTGCCTGTTAAAGCCAATCAAAATGTGAAGTTAAGCCATCGTATCTCTGCAAATCTTTGATGGATTCACACCAAAAGTGGTATAGTGACTCGGAACCTTGTTCTAAGGATGTCCAAAATGTTTTCTGGGTCATATGACTGCTTGGCCACCTCATTGCTGCTTGCAGCTATATTTGGGTGTGCTTTGCCTTCGGCAAGGGCACAACCTTTGTTCTCTCACATATATATTATTATTATTCTTTTTGCCCCCCTAAAACTCAGTCAATATTTGGCCTACATAGACAAAGTAGGTGTCAAAAGTTTCGTCTTGGTAGCGATTGAGTTGCTTCTATTGGAATTTACGTTCCGTTGCATGGTTTAGGCTGAAGTTAAGTTTTTGTGGCGAAAAGTGAAGCTAACTGTGGCTAATTTGCTAGCCACACAATTGTGATGTGTAATGTACAATATAAGCTGATATTATTAAGGAAGTACATCTACTTTCGGAAACAGTAGTCTACTATTTCACTGAAGTATTAGCATCATGACATTAGCCTGTGTTGCCCGGGCAACACATACTACAGTGGTCTATGATGTAGCGTTATCTGTTTTCAATCGTTAAAATAAACATTCCTCACATATACATTTTCGTTGTAGGATTTATTCTGACATTAGTAAATGATTTGTTGGTGAAATTACCATTACCTGTCGTTTCAAACCAGTGTAGCTCACTGCAACGCTGTAGCTTACGCGAGACACACTACAAAAACATCTACACTACACAGCTGTTTAGGAAGTCAAACAGCGACAGAACATGTTCGGCACTCTCCTTACTTAAATCAAAAGTCTATCTAACTACTAACCTGAACTTCATTGCCACAGCCTAAACGTTGTCAATCTGTTCATGAAAACAATTAATTTCAGCCTAAACCGTACAACGGAACGTTAAATCCAATTCAACCAACGCAATCGCTACCAAGACGAACACAGCAGTAGTCTAGTACTGTACCGTAGTAGTACAATTTACCGGGGCAGCTTCTCCACACAGGGCTATATCGCATTTTGCGTTGTTACTGACAATGGTCGCTACCAGTGAGCTTTTTATGAATGAGCGATTTTCCACTAAATAAATGTCAAGCTTATTTACGTTTTGGGGGGCATATTTTCAGTTAGCAGATGGTACTGTTTGAATCGCGATTCAATCTTCTACTGCCGGTAACGTCGTATAATAATCTTCAAAGGGGGTTCTTTATTCATGAATGAATGCAATATGAGTAGGCTAAATGCTTGAAAATATCACGAGAAGGGAAAAACTTAAAAGGACGTTTAAGTCATAGAGATTAGGTAAATTTTTACACCGGTCTGCCAAATTTATTCGTTTTGATTCAACGATTAGGCTGCCTCTTGCAGGGGAAATGAGAAGACATCTATTTCATTCTACACTTCACTCGTATTTTCAGTTGTAAATGAGCAGCAAAAAAAATATGCTTTTAAATCTATGTAATCTTTATAAATAATAAGTATGCATTTTTATATAACATATACAGAAATATCAGTTGTAAAAATGTCATTCAAAAACGGACCCCTGTGCAACCGACGCAAGCAAGCACACCCTACAATTTCCCCAGAAATTGTTCCCTCTCTAGTTTTCAGTGTTTTTGTCGGTACCCTTTCCGCCAATTTTGTGTACTGTAGTCAGTAATTAATCAGCTCGTTGTAGTCCTTAGTCAGTAACTAAGCAACCCTTTTCGTTTTTTAGTCAGTAACTATTCAACTTTTGTAACTTCTGAAGTCAGTACCTAGAAGTATCGTGTACAGTTGATCCCACACATACAGCTGGAGTGTATGGCCCTCGCTGAGATCCTGTTATGATTAACATCACATTGCTGTTATGTCACTTTTGGCAGTGTTAATGGTTCCCAGAGCTACACTGGCAGTGCTAGACAGCCAGGCCCACACTCTCCTGTTCCTTCTCTCCCAGAACTTTTTGCAGGAAGGGGGGCGAGTCAACGACTTCACAGAGAGAGAGAGAGCGGGATCTGCTAAAAAAAAAACTCAAACTTTTTTTTCTTCTCTATTCTCCTTTTTCTACCTTCTCTTTCTCTTTTTTGTTTTTTTCTCTCTCTCTCTTTCCCCCGTCTGTTGTTCCACATCTGGTTTTGACTGGGCTTCAGGCTCCACTCACCCGTTCAGTTAAACATCATCGATCACCAGCAGAGCTGACACCCATGCGACAACAAACTGTATAGGCAGGGCATGGCCGAGTTGGGACAGGATATGGTAGGGTAGGATAAGGTAGGGTAGGATATGGTAGGGTTGAATAGGGCAGGGCATCGTTGGACAATATTGAACAGGTTGGCTGGTCTGGTGTGACCATGCTAGCTATAGGCCTACATCAGTGCTCTTGTGTTACAGGACTACTCTTCCCATAAGCCTTCATTGTTCAGAAACCACTGCTCCCCCTGCTGGTGGCCTTCCCTTATATTTTTTTGGGCCCCTCTTTCTCCCCTCCCTCCTCTCTCTCTCTTTCCCCCCCCCCCCGTCCCCCGTCTCCGCCTCCCCCTCCCTCCTCTCTCTCTCCCCTCCCCATACACTCTCTCCCCCTCCTCCCCCCAGATAAACCAGAACAAGCTTCCTAGCCGTGCTCCAGACTCCAGGGTGATCTCCAGAGGCCCTGACTTCACGCCCGCCTTCGCCGACTTTGGCAGACAGATGACTGGGGGACGCGGTGCTGCAGTGAGTCACATACACGCATAAGCACACACACGCTCTCTCACACACACACATAATTTTATGTCATTTCTTACCCCTCCCCTCTTTCCTTGGTTCTCTTTTTCTCCCAACTCATCTCTCCTTTGTTGTTTCCCCCCCCCCACTCCTTTTCCTGCTCTTGTCTCTCCTTCCATCCAACCATTCCCCGTTCTCTCTCCTACCACTCTCTTTCCTGCTTTCTTTCCTATTCTCCATCCTACTTTCGCCTTTCTCTTTCCTACTTTCTCCCTCTCTCCATCCTACTTCCCCTCCCCCTTTTCCCCCTGTCTCTACCTCTTTCTCCGTTCCTTCTCTGTCTCTCTCTTCCCCTCTCGCCTACTCTCTCCGTCTCTCCCCCCCCCCCAGTTGATGAACATGGGAGGAGCCCGGCGACCCCCGCCCAGGAAGATCATCATGAACGTGTCTGTGAACGACGAGGTCCAGTTGAAGAAGGCCGAGCACGCCTGGAAGCCTGGCATGAAGAGGGAGGGGCCTTCAGACGACCCGGAGATCATCAAAACACAGGTAGACTGGTGATGAAAACACACAGACTGGTGATGAAAACACACAGACTGGTGATGAAAACACACAGACTGGTGATGAAAACACACAGACTGGTGATGAAAGGTCACAGACTGGTGATGAAAACACACAGACTGGTGATGAAAGCTCACAGACTGGTGATGAAAACACACAGACTGGTGATGAAAGCACACAGACTGGTGATGAAAGCACACAGACTGGTGATGAAAGCACACAGACTGGTGATGAAAGCACACAGACTGGTGATGAAAGCACACAGACTGGTGATGAAAGCACACAGACTGGTGATGAAAGCACACAGACTGGTGATGAAAGCTCACAGACTGGTGATGAAAGCACACAGACTGGTGATGAAAGCTCACAGACTGGTGATGAAAGCTCACAGCCTGGTGATGAAAACACACACACACATAAGCAGAAACATCCCGCCACCACAAGGACTAAAAAACTCACTCTCTCTCTGCCCCTCCCCCCCCAGGAGCTGTTCAGGAAGGTGCGGAGCATCCTCAACAAGCTCACCCCCCAGATGTTCAACCAGCTGATGAAGCAGGTGACCGACCTGACCATCGACACGGAGGAGAGACTGAAGGGCGTCATTGACCTGGTCTTCGAGAAGGCCATCGACGAGCCCAGCTTCTCCGTCGCCTATGGCAACATGTGCCGCTGTCTGGCCACGGTACGCTGCCACTGGAGTTTTGGTCTCCTCGTGTCTCTGTCTCCTCATGTTTATCATCTCGTTTCAGGTCTCGCCTAATGTCTCCCCCATTGCCTCTCCTCGTGTCTCTGTCACGCTCTCTGTGTCTCTCCTCTTGTCTCTCTCGTGGCTCCTCCATTTTCTCCCAGTTGTCTCTCTTCTCTTGTCTCTCCTCGTGTCTCGCTGTGTTTCACTCTGTGTCTCTTGTCTTTTTCGCTCGCTTTTCGTCGCTCTCCTACACATCTCTCTCCTCCTCTCTACGTGTTGCTCTAGTATTGCTTTTTCTCTGGTATAACTAGGCCCAGTTATATTTGTTTTCATGTTTCAGTTGAATACTTTTGGGAACACTTGTAGGATGCCGGCGGAGTATACATGCCAGGAGGCCTGTGTCAGTTCCTAACAACAACATCAGACTTCTTTATTCCTGTAGCATTTACCCTCTCTTTTAACTCTCTCCCTTTCTTCTCCCTCCCTTTTCTCTCTCTCTCTCTCTCTCTCTCTCCCTCCCTCCCCCTCTCTTCCTTTCTCCCTCTCTCTCCCTCCCTCTTTGTCTCCATCCCCTCCCTGCAGCTCAAAGTGCCCATGACAGACAAGCCCAGCACCACGGTGAACTTCCGCAAGCTGCTGCTGAACCGCTGTCAGAAGGAGTTTGAGCGGGACAAGGTGGACGACGTGGTGTTTGAGAGGAAGCAGAAGGAGCTGGACTCTTCTGCATCGGTGGGTAGACCCTCCCCTGGTGGACCCTCCCCTGGTAGACCCTCCCCTGGTAGACCCTACCCTGGTAGAACCTCCCCTGGTAGACCCTCCCCTGGTAGACCCTCCCCTGGTAGAACCTCCCCTGGTAGAACCTCCCCTGGTAGAACCTCCCCTGGTAGACCCTCCCCTGGTAGAACCTCCCCTGGTAGAACCTCCCCTGGTAGACCCTCCCCTGGTAGACCCTCCCCTGGTAGAACCTCCCCTGGTAGAACCTCCCCTAGTAGACCCTCCCCTGGTAGACCCTCCCCTGGTAGACCCTCCCCTGGTAGAACCTCCCCTCACAGATTGAACTTCACTTCACGTGATGGTAGCTCCTTAGATTGCCTCCCCTTTCTCACTACTAATACAAACACAGTCACTGATAGACCCATTGGTTTCCAATGACAGCTGGACCTCGAAATTGGCACAGGTTATGAATTGTACTGCGATGCAGCTCATATGCCAATTATTGATGCACAGTGCATTAGTATCTGCTCTCACACAAACAAACTGAGTGAATCACAGCAGTAGAACCGTGGGAGGCTCCATCTGACTGTCTCATCACCTCCCCTCCGCAATTAAACCAGGAATAGATGTCTGGGCTTGTGGCTGACATCTGTGGGTGCCCACGCCATATCTGATGTCTCACACACTCCTCTGCCCCACTCCTCCCTTCCTACTACGAAGCAGCTGTGCCCCATGCAAATACACCAGGATCTATATTAGTAACCAGGTGTCACCTGGTCCAGGTCGCTAACCATGTCCCGTCCCCCCACACACACTCCTTATTCCTCCCCCTCCCCCCCCCCCCTCCAGTCTGCGGAGCGTGAGCGTCTGCAGGAGGAGCTGGAGGAGGCCAAGGACAAGGCGCGCCGGCGCTCCATAGGGAACATCAAGTTCATCGGGGAGCTGTTCAAGCTGAAGATGCTGACGGAGGCCATCATGCACGACTGCGTGGTCAAGCTGCTGAAGAACCACGACCAGGAGTCCCTGGAGTGCCTCTGCAGGCTGCTGACCACCATCGGCAAGGACCTGGACTTCGAGAAGGCCAAGGTTAGTAATAGTATTACTAATACTATTACTACCGCTTACCGGTTAGAACCTTCCCGGGTGAAAGCTCCCTGGAACAGATTGAACTTTGTTATTCCGTGACGGTCGCTCCTTGGGTTTCCTGTCCTTCTCACTAGACATATAAACACACTGGGTTCCAATGACCAATGGACTTGAGGCGTTCGAAACAGATGACAGTTTATCACAGGCGATGACAGTTTATCACAGGTGATGAACTGCATCTGTGTGTGACCTCAGCTCGTGTGTGGCTCACATCCACTGTAGTATTCTGGGATGTGGTAACTTGACGATGTGGCTAGTAAATATAGACCCCCCTTTGATCCTGACCACCAGAATAGCGAACTTTGCACTCCTAATCGATGATCTTCTCCTGTAGTTTCTTTATGCGCCACTTGTGCTCCGCTTTTGGGTAAAGGCGTTGGCAGAAGGAATCAAATGTAAATGTTAAATGGCCACGCTTGACCAGAGACACTAACAAGATTGACCTCTTTCTGTTGGTGACCCAGTTAGTGGGTCAGTGAGCTGTGTTTGTGTCCCTGAGGGGGTCAGGCGAAGGGCTGTGAAGGTTAGGGGGGAGGAGGGGGGGGGCTGCACTGGAGGGCTGAAGGTTCCCTCGCTGATGTTCCCTCGCTGATGTTCCCTCGCTGATGTTCCTTTCATTCTCTCCACATCTCAGTTCAAGTTCTCCCTGTGAAGTGAGCTTGTGAGAAGTATTAGGCTCTACGAAACCTCTTTCTCTCTCTCTCTGCCTCTCTCTCTGTCTCTCTCTCTCTCTCTGTCTGTTTCTGTGTGTCTATGTCTCTCTCTTTCTGTCTCATGAAATACAAGTGCGTAGTTGCTGTATTGAGTGGACTTATATGAATTGAAGGTATGAATTGGAGTGCACAGCAGGGAACTGAGAATGTTCTAGTTGTGTGTTATCTCTAAGCCCCCCCCCCTCTCTCTCTTTTCTCTGTCTCTCCCACAGCCCCGCATGGATCAGTATTTCAATCAGATGGAGAAAATTGTTAAAGAGCGGAAGACATCTTCTAGGATACGGTTTATGCTGCAGGATATAATAGACCTTCGATTGGTGAGTGCGTGTGTGTGTGGGGGGGGGGGGGGGTGGCAGCATGTTTAACAATTTTTGTTGGGACCACAACTAATGAGACATTTCACTTGAGGACATTATCTTGGTCCAGGTTCAAGTGCTATTTCAGGGGTGTTAGGGGTGTTGGGTGTTTTGGGTTAGGGGTGAGGGAAAACACAATTTTGAAAGCGACTGAAGTGCGAGTCCCCACAGGAGTAGCCACGCACACGTGTGTGTGCGTGTGCAGTGCATGAGCCCACGAGAGTGTTCTAAAGAGGGCTTCCCTGCTCGTCTCCCCCCCCCCCCCCCGCAGCACAACTGGGTGTCGAGACGAGCCGACCAGGGTCCCAAGACCATCGAGCAGATCCACAAGGAGGCCAAGATCGAGGAGCAGGAGGAGCAGAGGAAGGTGCACCAGCAGCTGCTCTCCAAGGACAGCAAGAGACGGCCAGGTCAGACTCTCAGCCCCGCGGGCCAAATCCTCTTTAAGGCTTACAGCCTTCCCATCCCCCCTTCCTCTGACTCTGCCCATCCCCCTCCCCCCTCTTCTGACTCCCCACCCATCCCCCCACCCTTGACTCTCCATCCTCCCCTTGGCCTCGCCTAACTCCTCCCTTTTTCTGACTGCCTCCCCAACCCCCCTCCTCCTCTTCCCTCTCCTCCCTGCCCAGCACCCTGCAGAGATGCTACGGTGGCTTAGAGTGGACACAAAGCGTATCCTCTTCTCGTTCTCTATTCCAGTCAGCTGAACCAGAAACCAGAAACTGTGGGCAGAATAGCCATGAATAAAAGGGGCTGTTAGGTTAGCCGTGTTTCATTGCCGATCACTAGGCCGCAGATTCAGATCCCACCCTCTTTGACTGAATGAATAGATGATTATTTGTGATCATCATTATGGAATCGACTTCAGTCATGTGTGCTTTGATGGTTTCTGGCAGACCGGTGACCCCCCCCTCCCTCCCTTCCTCCCCCCCTCCAGAGCCCAGAGAGCAGAGGGTGCAGCAGAGGGAGGAGACCTGGAACACTGTGCCCGTCACCAAGAACAGCAGAACCATCGACCCCACCAAGATCCCCAAGATTTCCAAGGTCAGCAACACTGACCACCTCCCTCCTTTTACCCAACACCTCCTCCACATACCTCCCAACACCTCCACATACCTCCTAACACCTCCACATACCTCCTAACACCTCCACATACCTCCTCACACCTCCACATACCTCCTCACACCTCCACATACCTCCTCACACCTCCTAACACCTCCTCACACCTCCCAACACCTCCACACACCTCCTCACACCTCCACATACCTCCTAACACTTCCTCACACCTCCACATACCTCCTCACACCTCCACATACGCCCTAACACCTCCACATACCTCCTCACACCTCCACATACCTCCTCACACCTCCACATACCTCCTAACACCTCCTCACACCTCCACATACCTCCTCACACCTCCACATACCTCCTCACACCTCCACATACCTCCTAACACCTCCTCACACCTCCTAACACCTCCTCACACCTCCCAACACCTCCACACACCTCCTCACACCTCCACATACCTCCTAACACTTCCTCACACATCCACATACCTCCTCGCACCTCCACATACGCCCTAACACCTCCACATACCTCCTCACACCTCCACATACCTCCTCACACCTCCACATACCTCCTAACACCTCCACATACCTCCTAACACCTCCACATACCTCCTAACACCTCCACATACCTCCTAACACCTCCACATACGCCCTAATACCTCTACATACCTCCTCACACCTCCACATACCTCCTCACACCTCCACATACCTCCTAACACCTCCTAACACCTCCTCACACCTCCACATAAGGCCTAGCGTCTCCTCCACCTCCACATACGTCCTAACACCTCACACCTCATAACACCTCCACATACCTCCCAACACCTCCTAAAACATCCACATACCTCCCAGCACCTCCTAATGTCTTCTAACGTCTCCCCACACATCCCAAGTACACCTCCTTGCTCCTCCGTACATCTCCTCATTCCTCCTCCCTCTTCACACCAGCCAGCCACGTAGACTAGGAAAAAACCCTGGAGTTTCAGCATCAGTTTGAAAGTGACATAGATCTACAACTTCCTCGTAGACAAATCGCCTGCCAAATATGTTTTCCAGGCTTCCTCTAAGACAGACCGATTACATACCCAGAGGTTGTCTGAGTGGCTGATGTGTCTACCTCCGACCATCTCCCAGGTCCTGCTGTGGCTGTTTACTCTGTGTCAGAGTTCTATACACACTGTGCTATGTTTGGCTACGTATTCCCGAACTGTGCTGAGTTCAGACACTCTCACGGAATCCTGCGGTTGGATATACATACTCATTACGGGAATGTGTGTACACAGCCTTGTCCTCAGCTGATCTAGTTCAGTGCAACGACACACAAACAAAGCCTGCTGGTCACAGGGGGTACTGCAGCACTGCAGGGCAGGAGACAGGCTCCCTCTGCTGGTTGAACATGGTAGTGGGGGGGGGGAAAACGTCTTACCTCCATTCCTCTTGTTGACGGGTTAACTATGTGGTTATCTGTTGTCAAGAGTGCGGGTTAATGGTGGTTGTTGATAGTGACCGTGGTTGTGGTGGCTGCTGTGTCCCCAGCCCCAGGTGGATGAGAAGATCCAGCTGGGTCCTAGAGCCCAGCTCAACTGGATGAAGGGCAGCAGTGGAGGAGCCAAGGCCAGCGACTCAGGTGACGACTGACTCTTCTTGCTTTCTCTGTCACGTCTTTCTTTTTTCTCTTCCTCTCTCTCTCTCCCCCTCTCTCTGCCTCTTCCTCTTTCCCTCTCTCTCTCTTTCTCTGCCCCCTCCCCCACATCATATCGAGTGCAGTGCTGACTGTGTGTTGTCCTTCCTGTCCTCTCAGAGTTGTCCAGGACCGGTGGCAGCAGTCTGAACCGCTACTCTGCCCTCCAGTCCAACCCCGCTGCCCAGACCAGCCCCCCCGCTGGCCAGACCGGCACCCCTGCCCAGGCCCCAGAGTACGAGGCCAGGAGAGTCCTGGGGAGGTGAGGAGCTCACAGCCTGCCCCCCCCAGACCCACCACAAATACCTCCGACTGGGGGAACGACCATAACCCATGATCGAATGATTGATGAACGGACTACAAATAATCTTATTTGGTCATTTGCAACTTATGATTACACGATTTGTGTGTGTCTGTGTGTGTGAGATGGGGTGTATTATGTGTGTTGTATGAATGTGCGTGGTATGTTAGTGTGTGTGTGTGTGTGCGCGCGCAGGGCATTTTAACATGAGTGCATGCGTGCGCCATGCTAACGTGTGTGTTTTCCGTCCTCAGTCGCGGCAGCGGGGGCAGGGAGCGCAGTGAGAAGCCTGTGAGCTCCGGCCTGGCGCTGCGGCCCGGAGCCCCGCTGAGGAGAGGGAGCTCCAAGGAGCTGCTGGAGGGCGCCGCCCCAGAGGAGCCCCGCAGGGACAGGGAGCGGGAGGGTCCCGAGGGGCCCCGGAGACCCAGCGTCAGCGAGGACAAGACGGAGGCTGAGCGCAGCAGAGCCAGGGAGCCTGGTGAGGGAGGAGCACTCTCACACACACACCCTGGAGCACAGTGGAGACACGCACACAGTGAAGACTGATACACACATACTCCGGAGCACACCTGGAGCTCGCGCACACACACTGGAGACTCACTGACACACACACACACACACACTCGCTCACTCACACTCTACAGCACAGTGGAGACCAAACACACACACACACTGCCTCCCTGCTTCCAAGCACATAGTGTGACTCTGACCCGTGTCTGGTGTCCACAGTGATAGAAGAGCTTGTGGTGGCCCAGAGCCCAGACAGACCCGCTCTCTCTGAGGAGGACATGGAGAGGAAATCCAAGTCCATCATCGACGAGTTCCTTCACATCAACGATTACAAGGTACGCCTGCAGGCCTCGGCGCTCTGGCACCACGGCGACCCCGGCCTCCCGGGGCGTCCTCTTTACTCTGCCGGGGGATGTTTGATCACATGCTTCTTTTTGTCTCTCCCTCGATCTCTGTTCCTCTCTCGTCTCTCTTGATCTCTCCTCTCTGTCTGTGTTTGTCTCTCTACCCCCCCCCCCCCCTTCTCCATCTTCCTCCATCTCTCCATACCCCCTCTCTCTCCCTCCCCCCTCTCTCTCTATCCCCTCTCTCTCTCTTTCTCCCTCTCCCCTCCTCTGTCTCTCCATCCCCCCCCCGTACAGGAAGCCATCCAGTGTGTGGACGAGCTGGACCTGCCAGACCAGCTCCATGTGTTTGTGCGTGTGGGGGTGGAGTCGACCCTGGAGCGCAGCCAGATCACCCGGGACCACATGGGCCAGCTGCTCTCCCAGCTGCTCCAGCAGGGCCTGCTGCCCAAGGCCCAGCTCCTGCAGGGGTCAGTCACTGCCTGGTCTCAAACCCCGGTCCCCCCACCCTCACCCTCCTAGCTCCTTACCTGGAGGACCCCGGCTCCAGCCCCAGCATGTGGCTCCTCCTAGCTTGTGGGGCCGTGATTTAGTCAGCCTAGATCTAGTTGGATTCATTTTGATGTGATCCATGTTGGAATATTCTGCAATGATAGGAAAGGGTGTGTATGTTTTCAGCTCGCTGCAAAAACAATCTGATTGTGTGTGTGTGTGTCAGATGGCTGAGCGGTTAAGGAATCGGGCTAGTAATCAGAAGGTTGCCAGATCGATTCCCGGCCGTGCAAAAATTACGTTGTGTCCTTGGGCAAGGCACTTCACCCTACTTGCCTCGGGGGAATGTCCCTGTACTTACTGTAAGTCGCTCTGGATAAGAGCGTCTGCTAAATGACTAAATGTAAATGTGTGTGTGTGTGCGCGTCTCCACCAGGTTCGCAGACACCCTGGAGATGGCTGACGACATGGCCATAGACATTCCCCACATCTGGCTGTACCTGGCAGAGCTGCTCAGCCCCTTGCTGAGGGACGGGGGCTTCTCTATGAGAGAGCTCTTAAGGTGACTCCCCACTCTAGGCCTGGCTGGAGGCCTGACTCTAGGCCTAACTCTAGGCCTGACTCTAGTCCGACCCATGGGTTTGTCTCTGGGTCTACCTGACCTGTAGGCCTACCTGTAACCCAACCTGTAGACCCAACCTAACATGTGTTGGCATAATTTATCGAGAGCATCTTCTGAAATACACTAAGTGTACTTGACTAATCTTGCCAGTCTATTTTGTCTCTGTTTGTATCTCTCTGTCTGTCTACAGTGAATTAAGCAAACCTTTGCTTCCTGTGGGAAGAGCTGGGATCTTATTTTCTGAAATACTGCACATACTATGCAAACAAATGGTAAGTGGCTGGGTTTGTTTGTCATATGGAGGACTCGACTCTGTACAGCAAGGTAGATCTGTGAAGGGAGATGAACTCAGCCGGGAAAGTGGGATTCTCTTACCACAGAGATCAACAAAGTAAAAGCTTGAGTGAAAGGCTGGAGGCATGAAAGATGTGTGTCAGTCATCTAGCATTCAGTTGGCAGTCAGTCTTCTATCAACCGTCAGTCAGCAGTCAGTCAGCAGTCAGCCAGTCCAGGGTGTGAGGGTGCTGACAGGCTGCCCCTGTCCTCTCCAGAGCCATAGGAAGGTGGGCGGGCTGTGGAGGGAGTCTGGCCTCAGCTGGAGCGACTTCCTGCCTGAGGACGAGGATGTCCAGACCTTCATCTCAGAGCAGGTCAGTCACACACACACACACGTGCACACACTCTGTTGACTGTCATGGGTCACCTCCGGGTCACAGGAACACACCTGGACACACACCTAGGCTCGACAACAACCTCCCATTCCTCCTCCCCTCTCTTCATCTCTCTCCCCTCCTCCCCCGCCATCTCTCTTGTGCTCCCCTCTCCTTTCACCGTCTCTCCTCCTCCTACCCCCATCTCTCCTCCCCCCACCTCTCCTCTCCTCACCATCTTTCCTCCTCCCCTCATCTCTCTCCTCCTCTCACCACCTCTCCCCTTCTCTCACCAGAAGCTGCAGTTCACTGTGTCGGAGGGCTCTGCCCCAGAGGCAGGCCAGAGTAAGAGGCCCCTGGGCCCTGAGGAGCTGAGGGGTCAGCTGGAGAGACTGCTGCTGGAGGACATGGCCAGTGACGAGCAGATCTTCGACTGGGTAGAGGTACGGACAGCAAGGCTGAGGCTGGGGCTGGGGCTGAGGCTGGAGAGTTGTGGTTGGTGTTGTGACTGTGTGATCCTTGAGTGATTAATGGGGTCTCTCCTCTCCCTCTCCCGTGTCTCTCCCGTGTCTCTCTCCTCGCCTTCTCTCTCCCTCTCTCCCGTGTCTCTCTCTCCTCCCTCCCTCTCTCCCGTGTCTCTCCTCTCCCTCTCTCTCCTCTCATCTCCCTCTCTCATGTGTCTCTCTCTCCTCTCCCTCTGTCTCCTCTCTCCCTCCCTCTCTCCCGTGTCTCTCCTCTCCCTCTCTCTCCTCTCCCTCTCTCCTGTGTCTCTCTCTCCTGTCCCTCTCTCTCCTCTCCCTCTCTCCTGTGTCCCTCTCTCCTGTGTCCCTCTCTCCTCTCCCTCTCTCCTGTGTCTCTCTCTCCTCTCCCTCTCTCCCTTGTCTCCTCCTGTGTGTCCTGTTTCCTCTCTCCAGGCTAATCTGGATGACTCTCAGATGAGTTCGTCTCCATTCCTGAGGGCTCTCATGACGGCTGTGTGTAAAGCAGCGGTCAAAGGTGAGATGTCTCTCTAACCAAGACGAAAACCCCCAATGCAATGCCCCCCCGTCTCAAACCGAGTCCCGCTTTTCACCTCCACGTTATGCACAAGTTCTGCTAATGACAGAGCAGACGCAACATTGATCTGGAACACATTTTGAAGGCGAGGATCTGTATCTCCACCTGACGGTTTCAGCTTCTTCTAGTAGTTGCATGAGGGAAGGATTTGAACCGGTCTCTTTCTCTCTGCACCTGTCTCTTCTCTCTCTCCGTCTCTCCCATCTCTCTCTCTCTCTCTCTGTCTCTTCTCTCTCTCTGGTTTCCTGTGCAGATGAGAGCCCATCCTGTCGAGTGGACACGGTCATCATTCGTCGGAGACTGCCTGTGTTACTCAAGTACCTTAACTCAGACACTGAGAGACAGCTGCAAGCACTTTATGCACTTCAGGCTCTGATCGTCACCCTGGATCAGCCCCCCAGTGAGTAGACCCCCCACACTCACACACTCATAGACGCTGACCCCCCCATACTGACAGGCTCTTCATTAAACTCCCTAGCCGCTCACTGCCGTCATTCACACACACAAGGAGACGACTTGACCTCTAATTTGATGATAACTGGTTCTCCTTACTTGCCCCTCTCACTTCCTCCTTCTCTCTTTCCCCATCTCCCCCTCCCTCCCTCTCCTATCTCCTCCCTCTCCCCTCGTCTCCCTCCAGACCTCCTCCGGATGTTCTTCGACTGTCTGTATGACGAGGACGTGATCTCGGAGGACGCGTTCTACAAATGGGAGTCGAGCAAGGACCCGGCAGAACAGCTGGGCAAGGGCGTGGCTCTCAAGTCCGTCACCGCCTTCTTCACCTGGCTGAGGGAGGCGGAGGAGGAGTCGGAGGACAACTGACAAGGGAGCAGGCAGCCAATGGGAACCCAGGACACGAGGCCAGCTGTCGCTACGTAGAATAACCTGCACCCTCTTCCTCACAGCAGAACAAACGGCCGTTTCAAAATGTGCGCGGCGGGCAGAACGGCTTGGTTACGGCTGGAATTTTTTCTTGCGGTACAGTTCTGAGAAATGCCGCCATTTTGAGTTTTAATTCCAATGGCGGAAGCACTAAATACATGTATTATACATAGAAAATATTTTTGTTTTAAATTTTAACTTACTTTTCTTTTGTTACTTTTTAAGAAGAGACTTAAAGATACATAGGTTCCGGACTCTTTAATTTATTATTTTTTTAAGAACTGCAAATACGGAAGTTTATTTAACATTTGCAGAGGCTCACAGTGAGGAGAACATTGATGGCGATAGAAATAACAATATTATTAATTATAATAACAATAATAATAATAATAATTGTGAAATAAATAGCCTCCCTTGATTCCAAGATGTTTGGTTGAAAACAGGGTAAAACAAAGTTATTTTGGAATGAAGGGGAAGGCAAAGAGATCAGTGGATGATGCACACGGACAATAGACGTCACTTGATGATGTCGGAGGTCAAAGGTTATCATTGAGTAACCCCAGGAAGTGATTCCTCTGCTTTGGCTTGCTCTACGTGATATGTACATATGCCTCAGGAGACGGAGAGAGAGGCAGAGGTATGTATTCAAGAAGCAATGTACATCAGTCCACTAAAGAACTCTAAATGAACATGAATAAACCACAAATGACGACGAACAATAGATACATTCACATGGAAATGAGCAAAATGCAAGTTAAAAAAGCAAAATGCCAGGGTTGCTGAACATGAAGTGCTTGTAATACTTCAAACCTACAGAGCAAATTAAAAGCTTGTAAATACATTAAAGACAAAAAAGGTATTTAAAAAAACACAGAATGCAGTGGTTGTTATTTTAAGAGGGACTGTTTTTTTTTAAATATGATGCCAGATGAAACTTTAAATCTTTTGTTTTCATATTTGTAGCTTTGTGCCGAACCAAGAAAGAACACGTTTCAACCTCGGGTGCATTTGTGGAGTAGCGTGTCGGTTTGCATGTGGTATTAGTGGAGCTGAGATGTAAAAGCAGTGTGGGAACACCTTTAACTTGGCTGGTTGGAATAGCTCGCTCCAGAGTATAGGATCAGAAGGAGTCAGGCTTAACAGGGCTCATCTAGAATGACAAAGCAGCAGAAGATTTCACATGAGGAGGTTTAATACCGAGCTCTGTTATCTCTAAACACTGTTCACATCGCTTTGGATAAAAGCATTTCCTTACTGAACAACATGTTTCAAATGTAACAGGAGTCTGTTCAGGAGCCAAGGAGAGTGCAGGGGGAAGAGCTTTGTTCAGGACTACCACTGAATCATCTCATAAGATTCTATCTTTAGGATTGAAAATACAGGAGTGATGAAACCCACTGTTGCTCTGTTTGACATCCCATCATTTCAGATCTGTGTGTTCGCAAAGGGTGTTTCCAAGCATTTGAACTGAGCACATGAATGAATTGCAGACACTTAGGTGGAGCAGTCTTGATGGAACCCCATCATCAACAACAACAACAACCATTCCCATCCAGTAGTGCTTACAGTAACCAGGACTGTGTTTTTATTACTTCTTAAGAGGTGTATATTATACATTATAACCACCCACCGCTCCTAGTACAGTACAGTAATGTTGTTCCTCAGGGGTGAAATGCATTGTTGATGGCCACAATACAACATTCCCCTAAGTTCAGATGCGGTGTTTAGGGCTGACTTGATGAGGACCAGTCTTTTATGAGAGACTCCACAAGATCACGTTCTGCAGGTAAGTGGTTTGGGATAAACAGCATCCTTGGTAGAGTCTATTATATTCAGGCATACGCTCTATGCCCCCAAGGATTTCACATGTCCACTATAAAATGAGCAGTGATACATTGGAAGTGGTGGCATGAAGATTGATGAACTGACATTATGTTGAACTTGATACTAGGCCTCGCTGCTGATATTATTGTTGGTGATGGGAAAGCCTTCCTTCTCACTAGCATTAGGTATCCTCAGACAACCTCCCTGTGTCTTTCCTTCTACCTGTCTACCTTCTCACAGTGGATGTAGTGGCAGACTCTTAACCAGTCAATGTAGATGTCTTGGATGTACTTTTGTTTGCTGCCCTCTAGTGGGGAAAAGCCAAGGAAAGCCTGGGCCTCTTTTTGGGAACAACTCCTCTTGTCCCAAATGCAGATCTCCCCCTATGTCTCGTCTCAAAACTCATACATTTACATTTAGTCATTTAGCAGACGCTCTTATCCAGAGCGACTTACAGTAAGTACAGGGACATTCCCCCGAGGCAAGTAGGGTGAAGTGCCTTGCCCAAGGACACAACGTCAGTTGGCATGACCGGGAATCGAACTGGCAACCTTCGGATTACTAGCCCGATTCCCTCACCGCTCAGCCACCTGACTTCCCTCATACTATTTAGTATGCCAGAAAAGGATTGTGTACATCCCAAATTATAGTATGTTAAAAACCGTACGCAAAAAATACCAGGGTCGTCATGATTACCCAGGACTTTCTGGCTTGATGCAATATTTTACTTGATTAACCACTATAACCTATTTGTTGCCTACTTTTATAGAAAAACTACCCCCCAAAAAAGTAATCTTAGATGTGTTTAGTGGGTATATGGGGAATATAATAAAGGACCTCAACATAGGCTACGTATCGTTCATATCAATCACAGCTTTGTCATGTTATTGCTGAGGTGGTGGATGAGAGCTGTCATAGTGAGAGGCTGTAAAGAGAACGTTATGGAATAGGCCTACTGAAGGGTTAGGGTTAGGGGCGGAGGAGGTGGTAGGTCTCACAGGGAGGGTGGGAGGGGTTATGAGGTGGTACTAGGATTAGACCCATCTTATTCACAAACCATGCTTGTTTTTGTTCATGAAACATCGCTCCGCCATCATATTTGTTCATCACCAGTATACAGGAATACAGACTACAGGTCTACAGGATGGTATAAGAGAGGGGGCATCATCCCTGACTTCAGGCCAACATTCAACTGACCTCAGCCTCTCCTTCCCCCAGATCCCACACCACTACAACACCCTCTGAACCTCCTTCCCCCAGATCCCACCTCACCCCCTTCCTCCACCACTTCACTCCATCCCTCCCCAACCCCCTCCCTGTGCAGCACAGTTAAGTTCTGATTAAATTATGAACATTCTGGAAAAAAAGACAGTCTTCCCCCCAAAGTTTTTTGGGGGGAAGACTGTCTTGGATATTTTGACTTGAGTTACAGTAATGGAATAAAATATATAAACATGTTACAGCACAGTAGGTGTGAAGCCCCCTTTAGCCAGGTTAGTTTTGCAGCATAAAGCATGTTTATAAATAAAATGGAGACCCGGTTTGTTTTTGAATATTAACCTTAAGAGAAAGGTTGCTTTTCATGAAATTTACATGATGTTCAAAAGGTCAAGGATGGATGTAAGCGCCAAAGAACCAATAATAGTTGTGCAGATATCCCTAACTAATCTGTTCTAGTGTGTTGTTGGAAATAACATGTATCTGTCAGCCTGAGGGTGGCACTGTTGTCAGGTGGAAACACTAAAACAGCCAATACCTAGGCTACATAAAGGAAATTAGATCACATGAGGAAGCTATCATCTTAAACCAGTGTTGATGTGGATTATCCATAGTAGAACAGAATCACATCCACAGTCCAAATATCATCCAGTTCCCTGGATGCATAATAGCTCTATAAGCATGATGTGATACGGTGGGTTGCATGGTGTGCACTGTCGCCTCACAGCAGGAAGCTACTGGGTTCGATTCCCACTTGAGGTACTGTTTAGTACTGAGGTGGACTAACTCCCGGGCCTTTCTGTGTGGAGTTTGCATGTTCTCCCCATGCTCACATGGGTTTCCTCTGCAAAGTATCCCAATATAAACACGCAGAATCCCAATATAAACACATGCAGAACCCTGGGCAGGACATGGACGAGCACCTGGGCTGGGCCCACAGTCCCCTTGACATGGCTGATCCCTGCTCCTGGCTGCCGTTGGAGGAAGGACAGCAGCATGGGAGAAGAGGTGTGCGTGGACGCACGCATGATCAATAAATGAAAAATAATAAATAAATAAATAACGATAAAAGCAAATAATTTAAATGATAAAAATGGCATCCCATTTCAATCATGAAAGACTGATAGACTACTGTTAGCAAACTTGAACAGAAGGTTACTGACACTAAATGGGAAGGGGAAAGGCTCAAACAGACTAAGCTTACACTAGTATGTGGTACCTGTAGGAACATGCCCCTATGTATTTATAAAAAAAAACACAAAACATCCCTCTGAGGAATGCAGTTACGAGATGTTGGAAGCGTGCACGCGTGTTTGCCCTTTTGTAAAACCATACCCATGACCGTGGACCTGATGTGGCCCAAGAGTAACACCTGCATTCCTTGTATATCTGAGGAATGAGGTCATGTTTACACTGTTACACATCGCCTCTTATGTACTTCATCCACTTCACAACAGCACAGGCGTGGTCAGTTTTCACTTTCGCCGGGCAAGAGAAATAGGGGTCAGTCCGTCGGTCTGAATAGCAGGCTACCTTAGACACCCAACCCTTACACAGGCCTGGCCATCTGGACCTGAGGGCTTTGTGAAGTTTATGGTTTCTTCTGTCCCTCTAAGTGTTTGTTTCCTCTTTCCCCATGTCCTCCTTTCTTTCCTGGCTTTCACTCTTTCTAACATGTAGTCTTGCTTGCCAGCTGTGCTGATTTAAATCTGGTCACATTCCATAGCCACTGGATTCTAGCCATGATGGGGAGCACAGATGGTGATAATGTACCATCTGATGCTAAATGGAGGATAGATGTCTTACTAACACAGGCTTTAAATCCTCAGTCAGATTAAGGTTGGAATGTCAAGTGGCCATGAGGAAATGTGTGGCCATGATTACATTTAATTTTTTACATTAAGTCATTTAGCGGTCATTTAGCGGCTTAGCGGTTAGTCCCTAACCGCTCAGCCACCTGACTCCCATGATGTAGAAGTGTAGGCAAAGAAGAAAGACACATCAAAAATACTGATAGTATTCAGGTGAAACTCCTCACCATGGCACTACACAGTTCTCTGGGATTTGGAAGAAGGCTTTTCTACTGTAGAGAGGTCTGGTGGAAGCAGTTAGGAGGGGAGCCAGGCTACATGGACTTTGACACCGGAGGCTGTGGGCGTGGCAAAGTTGAAGGGTCACTGTAGAAACATCAAAGACTGGCCGTGTGTCTTGAAACTAATGTGCATAAGTGTGCATCTCACTCCATTGTTGATCCTCAGTAGGCCATATGGTCCTAAACACAAAGCCTGTCAATACGGATACTAATGGCTGCACCCTTTTAAAGGTGAACAACAGGCCACTGTCCCTATCTCCACGTGCACACGCACACACACATGCACTGCCCCCACTGCTTCCTCCTTGCTCCTCCACACCCCTGCTGCCAATACTGCCATTCTGTTTGTCTTGGGTCCATTCATCTCGCTCAGCTCCTTTCAGAGTAGACAAGCAGCTAGCAGCTGGGGGCTGTGGCCTCAACACAGCAGAGCTGAATGGACCCGCTCTGATGACCTCCACTTGCTTCCTCCTCAGCTGCACATCAAGCACTAATTAGCCCAATAACATGATTTAGATGGGGGCAAATACTTTTGAGAACAATATAAGGTTAAGAAATGGCCTACCTCAGTGTGCTTAGAGTTGTAGGTCACAGTAAAGAGTACAGATGTAGCTGTTGGAGAGAGTCTGACAAAAGTTGACCTGGCTCTTTAGAACTTGTGACATACAGTGATATCTGATACCTGTTTTACATTATCTAACTAAGTATTTTGTGATGTTTGTTCCTGCCGCTGGGCGTGGGTGTGTGTGTGGCCATCCTGAAGGACAGCAGGAACCAACAGGTTGAAAGGATACAGCCCCTCTGGCAGGTAATGGTTAACTAAATGAACTAATGCGTTTGCCATTCCCAGTGGGTGTGATGTCTGTGTGGGTGTGTGTACCTGTGTGTCCATGCGCCAAGCCCAGTACAGTAATGTGTGCCCTGAAGCTGGAAGAGACCAAGACTACACACACACACACACACACACACACACACACACTAAGAGCAGCCCAGCCAGGAGCTGCTTCACTTGCCTTCACTTGTCCATGAAAAAGGCCAGGGTAGATCTTGTCTTTGTGTTTTCTCTTGTGTCTGTCTTTTTACGGCTTTTTGTTCAAGTGTACAGGTCTGCCTTCCTGAGATGACAGTGTGCTGTCTGACAATCTGGGGAGTTGGAGGGAGGATGTTTAGACCCCAGTGGCTGAGACCTCTGACATCATCCTCGAGTCTAGACTGACCCACAAGGGTGAAACAGCTTCAATAGCCCTAGTAAACCACAGATGGACGAGGTTCATTGGAGGAAACATAAAACCTTTAGAGAATGAGGAGCACTATCAATCGGAAGTTTACCCTACAGTGCCGCCCCCCCCCCCCCCCCCCCCACCACCTCCAGAATGAAGACTAAACAAGTCAGGTACTTGCTGGGCACTAGGAAGTTCCCCAGAATCCGTTGTCACTGGTGACTCATCTCATGCGGTCTGTTTAGGTGTAATCCTACGATACCTGATCCGATAGATTGCTTGTTTGCCGTTGAAGCGCTGTCTAGTTCAGATCTCTGTGTGGATGGTGTGTGTCTGTGAAGTCATGCGTGTGCATGGGTGGGTGTAACCCTGGACTGTCTCTTTGTTGTAGCTGTCAGGTGTGTGTGATGAGTCGCTGCTGTGAGAAGAGGTAAAGGTATTTCCGTTGTGCTGCTGTGTGCAGGTGCTGGGTTTCTTCGGAAAAGCACGGAAATGCATATGTGTGTGTGTGTGTTTAATGTTTTGGCTTGAAGTGCAGGTATGTGTTGGAAGTCATTGGTATTTTGTTGATGATGTTGAGACAGTGGTAGGTATGTGGTATAGGTGTGTGTATCAGGTGTCCTGCTATAGTTGGTCCCTCCATTTTAGTAGTTACTGTGACTCACTACCTGGTTAAGCGTGAAACAGAAGCCTTCATAACTCAGGTCTCCAACTCTCATTGGATGGACAGCAAAGTGCCTGAAGTTATTTGAGTGACATAGGACACTGAGGAAATTAATCTGTTATTGCATGCTAGATCGCAACTCAATAATCATAATCACCTCTGTCAGGTTGTTCAGGACATCTTATCTTTGACTAAATATCTCTTGCTCTCTCTCTCTCTCTCTCTCTCTCTCTCTCTCTCTCTCTCTCTCTCTCTCTCTCTCTCTCTCTCTCTCTCTCTCTCTCTCTCTCTCTCTCTCTCTCTCTCTCTCTCTCTCTCTCTCTCTCTCTCTCTCTCTCTCTCTCTCTCTCTCTCTCTCCCTCCCTCCCTCCCTCCCTCTCTCTCTCTCTCTCTCTTGCTCTCTCTCTCTCTAGCTCTCTCTCTAGCTCTCTCTCTCTTTCTCTCTCTCTAGCTCTGTCTCACAAACATTCACACACTTGAAGGAATACGGGTGGAGCTGTCTTGTGAGTTTACTTTCTCACCGCCCTATTTCCTCCTTCCTCATATGTCAGTCTTGACTCGACGGACACCAGGGAGAAAGAAAAACCCTAGTGCCGCGTGTCGGTACTTGGTTCTGCAACACATGGACAGTGGGACCTGCTTTAAAACAGTGACTTTAGTGAGTAAAGTTGAGAATATGTGATTTTTCTGTTTTGGGCGGTTTGGAATCGTGCGTAAATCGGGAACACAGAATTACAGGCTGTCTATTTCCTAATCGGGACATATTTTAGGGGTAACAAAAGCCCCAACTGTTATATCAGCGTTACGCGTTGAAGTGAACTGTATTAGTTAATATACTACAGCATGCAAACTGTACCGGCTTTTTATTCCTCTCCACGCGCAGCGCGTCAGGGCGAGTGGTTGCGCAGCGCTCTAGCCCACCACCATTGCCCCGACCCCGGTGTGGAGAATGAGATTGTAGTCCTGGCCACGGGAATAGACCAGTACCTACAGGAGGTCTTTCACCACCTGGCTTACTCTAACCGTGACGACGTGGTATCAGCAGAAGACTTTACGGTGCTTTGCACGGTGTTGGGGCTCACCAGAGCAAGTGAGGAGAGGGAAGCGCCGGACGCAGAAAAAGAGGGAGATGAAGGTCACGGTGTGTGCGTCGGGCTTCTCAGCGAGCTGTCGTTTAAGGACTTTCATTCACGGCTATGCGGGTATTTTCGCGTCCATGCATTACAAAATGGAACCTTGCGCCTTCCAGTTACCGCGGAAACTGAGCACGTTGAACGTCAGATACGAGTTCGGTGGCCGCGGGTCAGACGGAGAAAGTGTGTCAGCTTTGACCTCAGAAGAGAACAGACCGGTAGGAGACCTATACACGCTTCCCAAGAGATGAAGTGTCGGGGAGATGGGAGCTCTGAGAAAGGTAGTTTCAAACAAATCATATCAATACCTGCACTTTGTACCCTGTCCTCTTCCTTATACTCACACATCAAACTGTTGGTCAGCAAAAAAAAAATCCATGATTTTTTTTCCCATGGCCACGTACAGTGCATATAGACAGCAAAGCAGAAGAGCTGTACAAAACAGTCTGTATTTACTAGCCACATCGCAAAGTAACTACATTTCACAGCACTTTTAATGACAATTGATGTAAGCTGCCATGCAAGTTGGCTTAGTCTGACCTTCTGGTTGCAGGTCCTGGGCAGCAGTTTGAGAGTGAGGCTGCAGCTCTGAGGGAGCTGGTGGAGGACCTGCGGTGCGCTCTGCAGGGGAGCGATGCCCGCTGCCTGGCCCTGGAGGTGGCACTGCGACGGGAGAGGGGGCACGGTGCCCTCACAGATCAAGCGAACGAGTCATTGTCAAATGCACTCAGTCACTCGAGTTCAAACACATCCACATCCTCTCAAGTGGCTAGCCCTGAGGGCCAGAAGGGGGCTGTGGGGGCCTCGAAGCCCCAGAGCAGAGGCTGTGGAGTCGGTGGGGAGGGGATGTGTGCAAAAGGGGCATCAGACAAATGGGACCCTCGGGACCTTCTCCTCAGGGAGCTCAAGCTGATTCGCTCTTCACGTGATGGACAGGTAGAGGAGGCAATCAGGTTCAATCAGCGCCTGGAGGAAGAGCTTAGCTGGGCCTATCAGGAGGCTCGAAGACTGGGGGGGGTGGAGTCTCGGCTGCGGAAGGAGAATGCTGAGATAAGGTTGGTTCTGATTGCTAAATTTACTCTAGAATGTGTTCAGATATACACAGAACATTTAAGATTTTGTTTGTTATTGATTGGTGTATTCGTGTTCAGGAGGCGGGCCGAGGAGGCGAGGGAAGCTCTTAGATTGGGCCTACAGCGAGTCCGTCTGATTCAGGAACAGGCCCATAAGGTCCCAACATTACAGAGCAGAATCGCACAACTAGAGTCCCAGCTTCAGGAATACAGGTACACACATCTGTGTGTGTGTGTGTGTGTGAGTGTCGGTCAGTCAAACAGTATAGCTTACACATTATGTGGAGGTGTTCAAGTGGCTGTAAAGAGGCTGTACTGCATGGCTAACAGAGTGCAGCTGCCACACTCTCATTGGACAAGTCTGAGCTTGAACACTTACACGCTTTCAACACGCACACACACACACTCACACCCACAACCCAGTCATCGAACAACCCACCCCCAGGGCATAATATGTGACCCATGTCTCTAACCTTTGACCTCAGATCAGACTGCACTTGCAGAGACAACCCCCTCCCCCGGCCCCTCTACCCTATCGAGCAGGACACCTGCCTCAGGACCAGTGAGTGGCAGGCCTTTGGACAAATCACTGCATGAGAGAGAGAGTTCTTTTTATGAGAGAGACTGAAGGCTGTGTGGATCAATGTATACAGTTTTAGTGTTGTTCCCTACTGAAACGCCTGATTGACCTCTGCGCTCCAGGCGAGGGTCTTCAGCGAGCTGTGGAGGGGAAAGCATCTTCTGATGAGGAAGAGGAGGAGAAGACAGAAGAGGGACTTTGCTGCCTGACAGAGGTGAAGAAGCTCATCAACAGACTGCACAGCACCGCTAAAGGGTTGGTTTCACACACACACACACACATACACACACACACACACACACACACACATGCAAACACGCAATCAAACACACACAAAACACAGACACATAGTAACTACTGCTCCTCTCTCATCTCCCTCTCTTCCCAGATGTCCTAACCCTACCGTCCACAACTTCCTCCTCTCCCACAACCTCCTCCATGACAACGACCTTGTCACCTCCCCCAGGGATGGCAAGGGGCGGGGCCGCAAGGAACTCTGCCCTGCCGAGGAGAGGGGGAATGAACTGCAGAAAGTAAGAGAGAAAGAGTTGGATATATCCTAGTACATAGGAGCATTTGATGTTTGATAGTGTGGGCTGAAGGTGCAAGGAGAGAGAGAGGGCCGAACATGCAGGAAATGGCCCGGGCTGTAATCAAATCTGGGCCCCTGAAACAAGGCCTCCGCCAATGTGGTAGACACCGGGACACTTTTAAAGTGTGTGCTCTTGTCTGTCTCCCTGTCAGAGGAGTGAGGAGGTGGTGGGATTGAGGCTGGAGGTGCAATTGGTGGAGACAGAGAGGGTACGGCTGGCTCTGCTGGAGGAGAAACTAACAGACGCACTCACACTCCTGCTGAAGCTACGCAAAAAGGCATGCTCATAAACCTCCTTACCCTAGCTTGTCTGCATAGCGTGAGTTTAAGTTCTCGCTCTCATGAGGACTTGTAAGTAACTCTACAATGCCACCTGCTGGTGTATTGTTTGTTATGACATGTGCCTTCTCTTTTTCTTACTAGAATGTGTCACGTAGAGCCCTGGGAAAGATTCTGATGGACACTCTGGACATGTACAGTGGAAGTGGTCAGGGTAAGCCTCGCCCATTCATTGGTGTATCATCATTTAGAAGTCAGCCTTTTAGCTGACTCATTGCAATGACTGAAATGAAACACATCCTGTCAGTTCTTGCACTGATTGGTTTATGTGTCACCAGGCCCCTCGCAGGTGCTACAGGTGGCTGATGCCCTCTGTGCCCAGCTGTCCAAAGAGATGCCTGGAGAGGAGGGAGGATGGGGAGGGGGGGAGGAGGAAGGAGGATGTAGTGGTCTGAGTGGAGATGACAGACAGGCACAAGGCTCCGTGTCCTCCAGTCACAGTCAGCAGAACTCCAGTGCTAACCCCCTGCTTATCTCCTGCTGAGCTCAAATCACCATAGGACAACCTTCACCATGACCCCAATGACCTTCCGGCTTTAGATGTTCCCCAAGGCTGTCCTCCAAAACCCCTGACTCCAGCACTGTCCAAAAGGATGGAACAACATTTTCCATCCAATATTGTTTTATTTGTGTGTTTTCTTTACACATTTTACCACATAGACCTGTGCAATTCTATCCTCACAAATCTGTTTGGGTTTTGTAGTTAAATCACATATTTAATTTCCATGTTTTACTCTGTATGCCTACTAAATTATTCTGCAAATATTAAATCAGTCAGTATTTCATGAGGAATATATTTTACCTTATAACTATCAAATAACATGAAACTGTTAAAGTATTACCATTCAGATTGCTTTATTGGATTTTTGGGGAGATACATATCATATCATAATGTCAGCTGGGGCCAGTTGCTTCATAAAGTACACTCAGGGTCATTTTAAATACAGAGTGAGCTACTTGTCCGATAATATACACTGTTATGCAGACGCACATGCAAACACACACTGTATCTGTCTGTTTGCAATGTGGCTAGTGGCATCACCCTGTAGAGAAGGGTGGCTCCCACACTGGAGCGGAGGATGAGGAGCAGAAGGGAGGAGAGCATGAGACAGTCCTCACGCTTATCTGTGTCTTGGGAAAGCTAGGAAGTCAAAGAACCTCAGGGTCACATGGAAGCCAGCAACACACCAAAACGTTGCCATTGTGTTCATGGGATGCAGAGTGAACCTTTTCAGGGACAAGGAATTGAGCTTTGTTGCTATTACGGATCCACAGTTCTCTCCCAAGGTCTTTAGGACCCTGACATCAACCCCAGAGGTTGATTGAGAAGCGACTACATTCCGCAGTTGTGTAGAGCTCACTATCAGTAATGTGTTTGTGAATGGATGAATTAGGAACAGTGTAGGTGTGAGTTTTGGAGATGATGTAACCCATGTAGGCCTCCAACACAGCAGCAAAAATACAGACTCACAGAAAAAGACTGGGAAACGGAGGAGTGGTACGAAAGAATATAGTCCTTTATTTCCAGCAATATACAAAATTCTGCAGGGAGGGACCCTCGCTACTGTTACCATGGAGAAGAGAAGGTGAGGGTGGGGGGGACAGGGAGTCCACATATGGAGCACGCTGACCTCAGGAGGTTTCTATGAGTGTGCTTCTGTATGTTTCCTCTATGTGTGTGTGTGTTTAATAGAGGCAGCTGGATAGACATGGATACACTACTAAAACATCTCATTGTGTCAAGGTACGGTTGTTCATGTTATGTCCAGTAGGGGTCTCCAGCCAGCTGCAGCATGTGTCTCCTAGCCAAGAGTCAGCTGTGTTCCTAGTGGGGTTGGGGGGTCTGGATGGAAGCACTGAGGGCAATACTGAAGGAGGGGAAGGTGTGAGTTATAAAGATAATCTGTCTGTTTTCCTCTCTGAACCTCCATGTTGGTTGATTCAGACATAGGCAGAGCCCTCGATTTACAATATTGACTCATCCTTGTTCTAAATAGAGGGCTATGTAGCCATGACAGACTCTCTCTTCTAGGTCACACTCCTTCAAACAGTATTAAATTACAATATAATCAATCTGAATCAGTTATTAATCAAAGCTAATTTTAGAGATGCTACTCTGTGTTGAGCCTAGCTCCTGATTGGTTACTCTCAAGTTGAGCTTGGCTCTGATAGGTTAAGGCGTTTCTGTCTTAGCAGGCTCCCATGCTTGTTGCAGGGGTTGTGAGGTGTGTAGTTTGTCACATATTAGGCACTATGCTAAATGTTAGCTTCACTGCCAATCCACTGCAGCTTGCGCCAAATCTCTACCGGCCCATTGCAGAAAAGAAAGAAAAGAGTGAAAAAAATATACAGGAGAAAAGAAAAAAGTGTAATAATTACAAAAACAAAACAGAGCCAAAATCAAATGAAAAATAAACAACTTTTTATAGAATAAATATATAATATGTACAATTTGCTTTGTGTGCATCTAAAAATAAATAGACAAAGCGTTACTTCATCCCAAAATAGTATTCACAACTTTCAATCCTGCGGAGGCCAAACACTTGGCACCTGGTCAGTAAGACAGCAGAGAGTGGAATACAGGTTTTGTTCTAAAATATAAGATATAGGTTCTAGAATTAAAGATACACGTTTTAGAGTCCAAGGCATGTGGGTCTTGAATACAGGTTCTAGACTCATGGATATAGGTTCTAGAATGAATGATACAGATACAACCATGTTGAACACAGCTTCTAGAATCAAGGATAAAAGTCATAGAATTAAGAATTCTCGAGTGTAGGGTACAAGTTGAAGCCAAATCTAAATTTCAGAGAACATACTTTTGAAGACTGGATGCAGAGAATAAGAGGTGTTTTACCACTGAGTTAAATCAGTACAATTATATGAGTGGCACCCTCTGGTGTCTGTTATACATTACGGTTCTTTGCACAAGTCTACTGATTAATCCTTGTTGCATCTTTCTACAGTTGCCCATTTAATTCACAGAAACAAATTATTACAAATGACATTCACAAAATATTTAAGGAAAAAAGTCAATGAAAAGTAAAATAAAAGTAAATCTATTTTTAATGCAAATAATCACATAAATTCCACTTCCATTTTGTAAAATGTGCCACATCTAACATCACAATTTTTTGAAAAGTCATTCTGAATGGACAACTTTTGCATTTTCAATTTATGTGCCCTGCACATGCATTCTGCTGGCCCCTTAAAACGCATAGAAATCTAACTAGCCCGGAAAAAACGTAAGTGTGAACAATTCACCTCGAAACCAAGCTCTGCCTCAGAGAGACAGGCTCCACTGACAGTATGGCTGTGTGCTGTAATCTCTAATAGCCTCTTCGCTCTTCCTTAACTGTGACACAACAGATCATTTTTTTTATTTTAAAGTACTTGAGCCAGTTCATATGGCATATGCATGCACTATGTGCATATGTGTGTACCCATGCTCACACTTATAAAACAATATTGAAAGGCTATTTTATGAACGCTGTAACCGTTTGTACCATCTATGGCAAGCCTAAACATACAAGCTATCATCAATCATGGCACCAGATATATGGTTTGTCCTACAGCCTCTGGTGCCAACACTCTAAATGGATTTGAGTCATAAACATTTAATTCTGCAATTGACAAAGTGTTCAGTAGGTGGTTGCCCTGGGCATGTGGTTCAGGTTTATGGTCTTTCAGAGCAGCCCTTGGGATGTGATATGGACAACACTGAACCTGAACTGGACCAAAACAATGACAGCTTTTTCCTCAACCAATTGCAATGGTGAGACAGTCCTCACAGTCCAAACCACATTTGGAACCTGCCAGTCCACACAAACCAATCAAGACCGTCATGTTCCCCTCCAATAAAATTGCACATCCATCATACTATTTATGCTATTCAAAGAGGTCAGCAGGTGATCATCTCTGTTACACCAACCATTCCATATGTGCAACACATTCCTCTACATTCTAATTACAGTGTGAATCCAGAACTGACTGTACACATACCAATTAAACTGTGTCGCTATATCACCTCTCTGACCTTACAGCACAACTTCTGTGAACCAACAGACATGTGACCCAACAGACATGTGACCTAACAGACATGGGACCCTTGACCCCTTGAGTGTGTCTGTTTGGGTCTCGGTTGTGGGCCCAACAGCCAAACTCGGCCAAACAAACATACTAACCACATAGTTTCACTGTCTCCATAATGGCTGAGCCAAGTCAGTAAACATTGAAGAGAGATCTCATTTCAGATGTTTCCCCCCCGCCCCCTGACCCGTGCTCCAGGAGGACAGAACTGGAAACTAGGAGATGTTGTTGATTGCTGAGGTCAGGGATCTCTGTAGAAATGGCCCGACCAAAAGGCTGATGTGTGATAAGTACCAGGGCCAATGTTAATCAAGAAAACCCTTCAGGAGGCTACGGCCTCTTGAAAGGTCAGAAGATAGGACCTATACGATATCATGTGTATGTCGCCTTGGATCAAAGTGTCTGCTATATGAATACAAATGTTATGTAAAACAACCTCTGTTGAGAAGCATTCCCTAACCTTATGCAGTGCAGTTACAGCACTGCAGGACGCAGGATCTGATTTCAGGTCGGAGGTCAGTGGCAGCTCTTGCGTCCTGGGTGAGGCAACATGAGGGGCAGTCAGCTGAACTTGAGTTAAGACACAAGGGTTATTTTAAAGAGATTTAGGTCTGTTGTGCTGCTGCCACTGCACCCCCCAGCCAAGGCCCACAGTGCCCATAACCTCCCACCTCCAATTATTACATCACATTATAGATCATCATGCACATCTCTAAACACATAAAGCACTTGGTGATTCAGCGTACTAGGCTTCAGTGTGTGTGTGTGTGTGTGTGTTTTTTGCTGTCTGTCTGTGTCATTTCAAGTGTTAGAAGTTGATTTCATCTTTACAAAGGCAACATGTCTGAGTGACTAGCCTGTGGGCTGACATCCCCATCTAAAATAATGAGGATTTGCCCTACATCAGAACTGATATTGATTTATATCAAGTGCAACAATAATAATCGCCATCAGAACAGTGATAAGAATAATAACCAAAGTAGTGGAGCTCAGTTACGTAGCGATACAAAGGGAGAGTCGTGTAGACCGGGGGGTGGGGAGGAGGGGTGGGGACGGGGACGGGGACGAGGGGGGGGACGAGGGTTGAGGCGTCGTGCTGGGGGTCGTAGTGCTGCTGTTGTTCTATGGCTGAAACAGACACACTGATGAAGTCGTTCAGACGTTGCAGAAGGGGAAAAGGAGTTCCCCGACAGGCTCAAATTCAACTCTATTCTCCTTATAAGGCACCACCGTCGACCAGAGCCCCGGAACAGAACAGAAGAGGATTTCAGCTGATACCTGCCCAACGCTGGTGTGCAGAGGAGCCAGATGGAGACACTGCCCCGGTGTCAGGTGTCCTGTTGTCCATGTCCCGGTGCGTGTGTTTGTCTAGTCTCCCACATCAGTGTCTTTGTCTCCGATGAGCCAGAGGATGTGGAAGCAGAGCGCCAGGAAGCCAGTGCCCAGCAGGTCTCCCAGGGCGGTCAGGTAGGGAATGGAGAAGTTGTCAGGGTCCATCCCCCTGCTCCACATCCAGTGAACCATCCAGTCAGCCAAGTACAGCAGGATCAACACCTGAGAGAGAGAGAGAGAGAGAGACAGAGGAGAGAGACAGAGCGAGTGAGAGAGAGAGAGAGAGAGAGAGAGAGAGAGAGAGAGAGAGAGCGAGACAGCGCGAGAGAGAGAGAGAGCGAGAGCGAGAGACAGAGAGATATGTGGATGTGTCTTGCAGCATTTGGGCCAACCAGAGAATTGATATCACAACATATGGGTGAAGGTGGTGTCTGTCTGTGTGTGTGTGTGTGTCTGTGTGTGTGTGCATGTACCTGCAGCAGTGCAGCAGCCATGTAGAAGGCTATAAAGATGGAGGTCAGAGTGGTGTGTCCTGCTCGCATGGAGTTGATGGTGTAGAGGAAGACCAGGTGTCCTGGGGCAACCAGGAGGAAGAGCACGCGAGCTGAACGAGAGTTCACACCTGGGGGGGGTGGAGAGGGATCATGTTCAAACCTTACCTTACATAACTACATCTGTTGCATCATATATTAGACAGCAGAATAAGACGGTATTTTTCTTACTGGAGCCAAAGAAGGACATGCAAGGGGTGGGACACTTCCGGGGGGGAGCGTTGGGGTCACCCATAGGTAGACCATTCATGTGCAGGTAGGTAGAGATTCTACTGGCCTGGACCGCTACCAGGTTACCGCCCACGCCTGGCCACAAACACACATGCACACGCCGTCAGAAAACATGGATGTATATAGTCGGTATTACTGGTTGTGTGTTCTGTCAGAGGTTGTACAGAGGGTTGTTTAAGAGTCTCACCGTTGATGACAGGGGTGAAGACAGCCATGCCGGCAAAGTTGGGGTTGGAGACCGTTTTGTCCAGAATCAGGCCTCCCACACTGAGAGAGGGAAACGGATGAATACTAACACACAAGCACATGACACGGCTGCTACTCAAGGTTGTCAGGTAGTGGTAGTGGCACCTGCTGATCGCCATGGCGATGATTACAGGCTCCCAGCCGGAGTAGAGCACCTCTCGAGTGGACGGGATCCGCCGGGCTATCAGAACCCACACAGGGGTTATGGCCACAAACACAGCGCACACCAGCGGGTTGGCATAGTTGTTGAGGTCTACAACCAGACACACAAAAACACCTCGGTTCATTTCCTGAACCACACAAATGTATTACATTACAGTTTATACAGAGACAGAAACACAGCACATGGAGGGCATGGCTCATCCTGAACGCCAACAGGCTGTGGACCAGAACAGATTCATAGGTACCCTCTCACCCAACACGGATCCGTCTATTTCTGATTGAGATGCTCAGACTGGCTGTGAGGGTGTGATTATTCTCCAATGTGATGGATGTTTCCATGACTGTGTGTGTGTGAATGTGGGTGGGTGGGAGGAACACTAAAGCTGGGTGTGGTGGAGACACTATCACTGAGCTAACAATAGAGCCTCCACACACACAAACAGCCTGTGAGGTTAGCTGTGGGATCAACCCTCACTGTGTGGACTGGGATCACACTGTTATTTTACGCCTCCCTGCGTCTAGTCAGGAAGGGGTCCACCAAACATTCGTGGTGAGACTATCAAACCAGCTTCAATATGTCATTGCGACATTAGATGAACCTGAAAACATCCTGTGAGACTGATGAGAAGGAAGAAGTGTGTGTTTGTGTTTGTGTGTGTTGGGTACCTAGCTCCTTGTACAGGCCCGTGGAGATGCCAGCCAGCAGAGAGAGGGTGATCAGGTCTCCCAGACTGGCAGCGATGGGTGTGGCTACATTATCAGGGTTGATGCCAACCTTCCTGGATGCGATGATCACACCAATCATGATCAGCCCTGAGGAAGCCAGGGAGGTCAAGGAGACTTTTGGTCAAACAAACCAAACACAAGCTGCTTGATACATAAAAATGGTGCTTCTGAGTTCAAAACACATACATCTTATACAAAGTTTAGATGCTATCTTATTTTCAGGAGAATATTATACATACGGTATAATAGATATACTGAATGTATAATATCTTACTGAACAATGACTACATGGCTGGCAATATTGTAAATCCCAGTTGTGTGTCCACTGTCCCTGTCGATATAGTGTGAGAGAGAGAGAGAGAGAGACAGAGACAGAGGAGAGAGACAGAGCGAGTGAGAGAGAGAGACAGAGGAGAGAGACAGAGCGAGTGAGAGAGAGAGAGAGAGAGAGAGAGAGAGAGAGAGAGAGAGAGAGAGAGAGAGCGAGAGACATAGTGAGATATAGTGTGTGGCCCTGGCCGTTACCTAGCAGCAGAGAAGCGATGAAGGCTGTCGCCACACTGGAGGCACAAAGCAACACGGCGTGGCCCAGTCTGAACTGGCCCTCCGGGATCCAGCCAAAGATCACAGCAGCGATGGAGGCGAGGAACCCCACCACTGTGGCCTGGACCTGGGGACAGACAGACAGGCAGGCAGGCAGGTGGCGTGAGAGGGCTTGCTTTGTGCCTGGGTGTGTTTGAATGAATAATGATTATCTGAGTGTACTTTGTGCATGTGTCTAGTATGTACTGTGCGTGTGCCAGACTTCATGTCTCCATGTGTGTGCAAACACACCTGGTGAGCTACCCTACCTCTGTCAGGGGGGTCAGGACCTGGTCTCCACTCCCTGCCCACTGTGGGGGGGCTTCTAGTAGGAGTAGGCTGGTCAACACAATACTAAGGCTACTATTACATAATAGTAGCCTTAGTCTATATTATCCCTTCCCAGTCAGAGAACAGGATACCTCACCGGATAATACCAGGATTACACCGGTTTCAAAGTAATCTACAGATTACTTTGAAACCGGTGTAATGTTACTTTGAACATTTAGTCACTCTAATAATGTTCTGTGTTCCAGTATTGTTCCTCGCAGCGTTCTATGTCTAGGTGTAGCGTGGTGTTGAGTTCTGGAGGGTTCCGTCTGGATACCTGGATGAGGGCGAGGTTCCCCATGATCATCTGCCACATGTCCTTGGATGTGTCCATCTGACCGATGTTCGCCTGAGAGGAGGGGCACAGCAGGGCACATCACTCACACATCATCAACACAGCCAAACCCGCTCAACAGCTACTTGAGCAGGCACAAATAGCCCAGCTGATATGAGTTTGAGTGTGTGTGTGTGTGTGAGTGTGTGTGAGCAAGACAGCACAAGTGTGTGTCGCATCTGCAGGCGCCGTTGCCCCTCTGCCCCACAACAACAAACAGAAGACAGTTCTCTGGACAAAGGTTCCCTGATCTCTTCCAACAACCCCCCCCCCCCTCCCTCCCCCACCAACCCTCACCCCAACACCCTGCCCTGCGGCCGACTCCACTTATCTCATCGCTCACACACACCGCCTCATGGTCTCCAGCATCAAGTGGCTACAGCCTACAGAGAGACACTGTGTGTCTGAAGCTATGATCCTGATGTCTCTCAGTGGCAGGGCACCAAGCAGCAGGCCTGCTGGAAACACATCCTCTACTCCCGCCCGCCCTCTCTCTCTCTCTCTCTCTCTCTCTCTCTGTCTCTCTCTCTCTCCCTCTCTGTCTCTCTCTCTCCCTCCCTCCCTGTCTAAACGTCCTCTCATGATCTCACACTGTTGTGGAGGGAAGCTGTGCTGCAGAGGCGAGGGAGGGACGGTCGAGGATCGGACGTGTGAAGCACTGAAACAAGCCTCCCGCCGTTCACTAGACATGTAGAGGCGCCGTAAGACAGGAGGAGGGGGGTCAATGTCCGTGGTGCTTACCAAACCACATCCATTTGTATTCCATAGGACTAACTGCAAGTACATACAGTATACCTGTTATTGTGCAGACTAGCTGGTGAGTAGCATAAGGCGCATTTTCTCTCTTCCTCCTCTCTCCTCTGTCTTCACAGAGGAGCACTACATCAAGGCCTGGTCACATGACAGTGGCCCTTACAACTCTGACTGCCAAAAAGACAGGAAGAGAGAGAATGAGGGGGAAAGAGGGAGAATGAGGGGGGGGAAAGAGAGACAGAGAGAGAAAGACAGAGAGAGTAAGTGAGAGAGAGAGACAGAGAGTGAAAGAGAGAGAAAGAGAGAGGCACACAGACAGAGAGCATGAGGAGTTCTGAATAGAGGTGTTGGTACTGAGCCAGAGAAGGAGCCTCTCAACCTGGCACTGAATCTCTCACTTTGGAACACACACACACACACAACTGCTGCACCACGCTCCACCTCCCTAAAATGCTGCTATTTGGTTACGCTAGCATTCTCTTAACATGGCTGTGCTGGGATTTGACCAATTTAAGAGAGAGACCTGTTCAGAGTGGATTTTGTTTTCTGTGAGAATGCTTTGTTTTCTCACAAAGCCTGAGAGAGAGGGTTTCTGATAAACCATCTGCACACAAAGTTAATGCACAGTCAAACAACACTGATAAAGCAGTTTGCTGAAGAGGAGTGTGTAATTCTGAGAAAAACTCCACCTCACTTTACAGAAAAGACTGATAAGTGATTTCAGCTGGGTTATTTGTGTGTGTATGTGCGTGTGTTTATAGCATGTGTGTATGTACGGTTGTGTGTCCTTTTATAACTGGAAATAGCATCCCACTCCCAAAGTGACCCCTCCCTCGGTCAGTGTGACCCCTGTGCGTGACCGTGTGTGCGTGCATGTCTGTGTGGATAGATCAGTGAAGAACAGGCCAACACCGGTTTTGATAACAGAGCTAAGGTCAGAAAGATAAGACATTGTAGAGGTCACGCCACCATGGGGACACGTGTCTGTGTGTGGGTGTGTGTGTACGTATTGGTGGCTAGATAAGGTGGTCTCTGGTATCCCCAACACATCAACAGTCCCACCCATGTGACAGAGAAAGGTCTACTTGTTGTAGAGAGGGGAGTGCTGTGGCATTACACGTACAGGAAGGCTGCCAAACTCTGACATCTGTGACCTGCCACTGTAAACATGCTCTGAAACTTCCAGTAAGATGATGACGATGTGAAGGCCAGTGCCTGTATACTGCCAGCATTCATTCACGAAACGTGATTATCTCAAAACATACAGTTAATTAGGTACAATTACACACAAGAGGGGATAGGAGAGTGGCACAAAAACAACTGTTTACAGAGAAAGAGAAAGAGAGAGAGAAAGAGAGAAAGAAAGAGAGAGAGATGAAGGGAAAGAGAGAAAAAAGAGAGGAATGGAAAGAGAGAACCGTTTCACTCAACTCACAGACAAAGAGGTCTATTTTCCTGTGACCCCTGGTCATGTGAACTGAAGTCCCCCTTTGCCTGCCACAGCATGGAATTAACTATTTTTCAGAATTAACCCTTTACTGCCTAAGCCAACATTCCAAACATTCCATATGCTGTTGAAATATGATATTCATATTAATATTTTATGAATTTTCACATTAAATCATACACCTTAACTGTTGATACCATATTGAAGAAGGGAACTAGGGGATTTTTATGATGTGAATAAATATATGATTACTTAAGGAAAATCATATTTTATCAAGGTTATTTCAGGCAGCAATTTTTTACAAAAACTTCTCTATCCACCATACCTCATCAGACAACTTAATTTTTAACCACTTTAATTACAAGATGGAGGATAACTTTGAGTAGGTGGAATATCCACAAATCTGTGGGCAATGTAGAACAGAAGACAGAATAGAAATATCCTATTTTGATTAAAAGTCAAGTGCTAATGACCACCAGATTACTTCAACGTACAGTTGAAGTAATCTGGTGGTCATTAGCACCAACATGGGAAGAAACAGAAACATGGCCTCCAGGGGCCAGTCAAGGTCCTGACCGGGTATCAGGGCGGTGAGCTAGCTTTGCCCCTAGTCTGGTAAGCTTTGGTTGGGCTGGGAGAGGTCTCGGGCAGGGTCAGAAGAGAGGCTGGAGGTGGTCAGTCCCGGACAGCGTGTGTGGAGAGACTGAAACAGAACTGGATCAGACTCTGTTTGACTCTGATGTGAAGGTAAAGCTGGGAAAGCGCAGGAAATCAGCTAATGAGCTTCAGTCGTTGTTTCCCACCGAATGATGGAAAGAATGCGTGGATTTGTCTGCTCTGGGATCTAATTCTCTTAGTTAACCACATGGTTAGTCTGCCCCTTCGTTTGCCCTTTCTGGAAGAAACCCAGAGGTATTCTGTCCAGATCAAACTGTTCATGGCCTCCAATGAGCAACAGCGTTGCCTTGCTGTATTTCAATACAAGGCACTTTCCCATTCTAGGCCTTAGCACTTGTTTCGGGTATCACAAAAACAAAACAATTATCAAGAACTTATTAGGAAACTTCCCAAACTTAAATGAACCTTATGAATCATCTCTTTGTGAGAGTGAAAGCATACGTTGTGATCTCTAATGAGAGAACACACCTTCCCTCAGAACAACCTCTCTTTTGTTTCAGAAGAATGTGTCCCAAGTGAAAACCAACTAACTGAGAAGTTTAGCAGAATGTTTTCTGATTGTTTTTGCCTTAGATCTCTTTAATCAAACTTGAATAAGAACTGTATTCAACCAAAATAACCTAATACTAAGAACTGAAGAACTGAATCCTGACAAACCCCACATAAGGCATTGTCACAAACTTGGCTGGCTTTGGGAGGAGCGTTTCCAAGACGACGTAAACAAAGCTTTCCCTCATTCAGAGGTGGGATGACGTCCATGCCCCTCCCTCCACCCCTCTCCAACCTAGCACTCTCCTCACCTGCAGCCCCCGGCCGATCAAGCACTCCATGCTGTCCTACAGCATTCAATACCTTGTCACAGCATATGTCTTGCACAGAAATACAGCAAAATAAACCACATAATGAAATACACACACACACTTACCGCTGTGGACAGTCTGGAAGCTAGTGTCATCTCCAGGTTGCCCTTGAGCCCCAGCAGAGCAGGGACCAGGATGAAGACCTCCGTCACCTCCGTGAACACAGTCCAGTGCTGCAAGACAAAGCACCACACAACATCAGAAACACCCTTACCTGACGGCAGAAACACCACCACACATCAGAGACACCATCACAAAATGTCAGAAACAGAAACACCACCACACAACATCAGAAACACCATCACACAATGTCCGAAACAGTAACACCACCACACACCATCAGAAACACCATCACACAATGTCAGAAACACCATCACACAATGTCAGAAACAAACACCACCACACAACATCAGTATAACCCTCACACGATGTCAGAAACAGAAACATCACACAATATCAATAACACCATCACATAACCACCACACAGTAGTAGTGAACCTAGCAACATGACCCTGTCTGGTATGACAGCATCTCCTGTGGAACACAGGCAGCTAAACAAGGTATATAAGCAGGAGGAGAGTGTCTGGACGACCTTGTTATGCCCCATTTCATATCGATTCAGCTAATGTATCATTTCTTGACATTCTATCACTACAGACTGTGTATCATATTGTGATCCTGTTTTAAACAAGGTCAAACACGACACCCAGCTTCCTCTATACACCATGTATCTCAATCTGTCCTCTATTCTCCCCTCTCCATCTTGCCTGCTCTCTCGTTTTCCTTGCATACCCCCCCCCCCCATAAGGAGTTCCAACATAATTCATGCACCCTTTCATATAACCTCTACAGCCAAAAGTGCTTTACAGTAAGCACTATCCATCTGCCTGCAGCTCTCTAGCTCAGCATAAATACAAGGCCTTTCGGTGCCAACTGCCTCCTCCAGCCAATGTGTTCTCATAGGAGAGGACAAAGACAGCTATGAGCAAGGCCAGCAAGTTCTGAAGGGATACGTGTCAGAGAAAATGAATACTTCACAAATACGCACGCCCACACACAAGTGGAAGCGTACACAAAATGATATGTCTTGGGAAGCCAACCACCTACGTCCACTGTGAATCCTCCTCAAACTGTTTTTCCATCTTTGAGAGGGTGGCTGAGGCCTGAAACTGATGACTGCGTGGTCCTTTGTGATGCCCAGCAGAGCAGGGCTGTGGTCTATTAGGACTGGTACAGTACAGTACAGCAGTGCAGGACTGTGGTCTATTAGGACTGGTACAGTACAGCAGTGCAGGACTGTGGTCTATTAGGACTGGTACAGTACAGCAGGGCAGGGCTGTGGTCTATTACGACTGGTACAGTACAGCAGAGCAGGGATGTGGTCTATTAGGACTGGTACAGTACAGTACAGCAGGGCAGGGCTGTGGTCTATTAGGACTGGTACAGTACAGCAGGGCAGGGCTGTGGTCTATTAGGACTGGTACAGTACAGCAGGGCAGGGCTGTGGTCTATTAGGACTGGTACAGTACAGCAGGGCAGGGCTGTGGTCTATTAGGAATGGTACAGTACAGCAGGGCAGGGCTGTGGTCTATTAGGACTGGTACAGTACAGCAGGGCAGGGCTGTGGTCTATTACGACTGGTACAGTACAGCAGGGCAGGGCTGTGGTCTATTAGGACTGGTACAGTACAGCAGGGCAGGGATGTGGTCTAGGGACGGGGCAATGGGGCTGAGGACATCGATCCATCCGCAGGGATAGTGCTTATGTTTAGAGTCTGTCCCAATGGCACTGGGCACTTACAGTCCAGGCAGACTGCAGCCTAATCAATACATACAGTAGCAGCTGTCAGGGAGGAAAGGAGAGTATTTGTTCTGACTTCACAGCTCTGGGAGAGAGACGAGCCAGCTATAATGGTATGCTGCGTAGACTCAGCACTCAAAGCAGGTGGAACAGCTCCTCTCCACAACCTGTCAGCGCCGTGGCATTTTGAAAGCGGCCGACTCCAAAGGGACCTCAGTCCCCTGGCTTGGTCCCCTGCCACCCTAGCTCTGGTTCCTCGAGCACCCACACTCCTCAACCTCTCTCTCCCAATAAGATGCACCATCTCATACTCTCTTTTCACATCCTTTCCCCTATCCCAACATACACCCCCACCTCCTCCCAGCAAGACTTTATTCTCCCAGTGAGCATGTGTAGTTTTCTCCATGTGACCTGGGCCCCAGGCCAGACACAGTTCTGGTTAGCCTGGTTCTAGGATTGTGTGTGTCTCTGCCTATTCCACAGGTGTACAGGCCCTGTGGCATGTCCCTGTGCCCTGTGGCAGGCTCATGTTGCTGCTGCAGGCCCGTCTGACCACTGTTGATCATCTGACAACTGCTGCACTATATGGAGGGTCTGAAATCTGAGCCCTGGGGAACGCAGCGTCACTGCAACACTGACCGCGTCATAGAAATACTGGCAACAACGCAAAACTGCTGACCAAATAATACTGTAGTAACTGCATAGCAGTCACTTTCCAAGGTTTTTCCACTATTGGAAATAGACTGTGCTTCAAAGGAGGATTCCAAAGAGATGAGCCTTCCAGAATGTTCAAATCTGAACATGAAAACTCCCTCTAGACTCGCTGAAATATTAGCGAGAGCTTTATTCTAATAGCAGGCTAACCTACTAATCCTTTCAAATTAATTTTCAAAGACACCAGCTGTCTCCACTATTGTAATCCTCTATTAGTTACGAGCTGCCTACTGAAAGGAAGCAACTGATATCCGGAGCAGTTCCACGAAAGATATGAGGAACTACAGACACCTATCATCATCTTGTATCTATTTGTGGTAATCAGTGACAGGAGACAAGGAAATTAGAAATTACAACAGCCATGACAATAAAATACTGTCATGCTGTTTGCAAGAGAATACTGTATGTGATGATACTGTACTACTCTTAATCTGAGAGAGAGGAGAGAGAGAGAGAGAGAGAGAGAGAGAGAGAGAGAGAGAGAGAGAGAGAGAGAGAGAGAGAGAGAGAGAGAGAGAGAGAGAGAGAGAGAGAGAGAGAGAGAGACCAGCTGCCAGCCGATCGTACTGAGTCAGTCACATGAGACCCAGCCCACGCTGTAGATGCACTCTGGCTCCTGTGGAAACCATGCAACTGGATGTGGTTGGACCAAAATGACCTCTGGTAGGCAGACAGGGCTTGGCTGGTGTCAGGCCTTTGTGTTGACTGTGTTTTCCTGTTTACTGCTTTCTTTATTTTTAGACTGTTTGTATGTTTTTGAGGCTAAAACCATGTCTCGCCGCCATGTCTGACCACTGCTGTGGGACAGACAGACTCACGGTAAACAGACTAACAGGTTGCAGCAACACAGCAACAGACTAACTCCAGGAAGTATTCTGAGGACTCTAAGACTATTTTACATTATAGTAAAACCTACTATAATGAATCTCTTAGAACAACGTCTAAGACTTGGACTTTTTGAAACAATAATGTTTTTCTGTTTGTTATACTTTAATTGACTAACTTGAGGGGAAAGAACTCGATATGCCTACGAGAGAGAGAGAGAAATGTGAGAGAAAAAAAGAGAGGGATGGAGAAAGAAAGAAAGAAAGAAAGAGAAACATTTTGACTAAATGGTACTACACGTATACTCTCTCTGTCTGTCTGTCTCTCCCTCCCTCCCTCTCTCTCTGTCTCTCTCTGTCTCTCTCTCTCTCTGGGGCATGATTATAATGTTCTAACCCCCAAACTACACTACCTCGGCTCTAGCTTTCACTTAAAAGTAAGTGATGTGACTCTTCCCCCTTTGCTCCCTCTCTCTGCCCCCCCCCCCCCCCCCCCCCCCCCCCCGCTCTGTTCAGAGTTCTTGGGGTACACCATGTTGGCATCCAAAGAGACAGCCTGTGCCAGTGCCTCGTCTCCTGGCAACCAGACACCTCCAGCTTTATCTGCACCAGAGGCTGACCTTAAAGAAATATATGACCTGCCAGGCTGCCTGGACAGTATTTATACACTGCCACAGCTCTCTGCACATGCATATGCAGTCACACACAGTTAGTAACAGAGAGAGAGAGAAAGATAGAGAGACAGAGGGATAGAGAGGGATAGAGAGGGATAGGGAGGGAGGGAGGGAGGGAGGGAGGGAGGGAGGGAGGGAGGGAGGGAGGGAGGGAGGGAGGGAGGGAGGGAGGGAGGGAGGGAGGGAGGGAGGGAGGGAGGGAGGGAGGGAGGGAGGGAGGGAGGGAGGGAGGGAGGGAGGGTAAAGCAGACAGAGAGTCAACAGGAAAGAGGGAGGAGAGTAATTATAACTTAGTTAAATGATTTTCTCTGAGGTTCCGAGTAGAGCAGTGCTCTGCCTTTCTGCCTCTCCTCAAACTCCCTGCTCAGGAGCAGCTGGGAGCCAACACTAGCCCTGTCTACAGCACTTTAGTCCTCTCTATTGTGTTCTAGTCACGAGTTTTATGTTCCCCAGCCCAGCATCTATGCACAAGTTCCTGCTACACTGTAAATTACCATAAGTCTGGCCCTCACTTGCCAACCAGGCAACTGATGGATCAGGGATTCACTGTATCAGGAATGTAGGATTACTGTCATTTGTTATGAAAAAATTAAATAAATAACATAATCCATATATAAATATATATATAAATATTTCTGGCGTGGGGAAGTGACAAATGAATAAACTCTCCTCTCAGTGTTCCCACCCTGGTCGAGGTGCACAATGTACAAGGCAACATATGCCAGGACAGGAGGAAGGAGGGGGTAGGGGATGGAAAGACAAGTTATGTAAATACCCCCATGATCTCTGATGACCGCCCATTCAACCCTTCTTTAAAGAGATGCCATCAGATAGGTTGATGGGACAATGATTGACACATGCTGATCCAATCAAGTGTGACAAAAAGCGGTTCATTGAATCATACCCCAGGCCAGCCCCTAAGCAGCAGTCCTCCACAGACACTGGCCTCTCTGATGGATGAGCCTGCATTGAAAGATACTGTAACACTGTAGCTGGATAGAAGCTATGGACATGGTCAGGTACTAAGAATATCTTTGTGTCAAATCACATATGGTCATTTATGATATATGTATACACGTAAGATCAAATCCGATGAGGTGATAGAGTAAGTAGCAAGAACACAGGAACAAGGAAACAGGCATAAGGACATGATTCAGTCTTTACTGTATCTGGCAGGTGTGCACTACCAGCCCTATGGTGTTGATGGCCAAACATAAGGGCTCAATACAAGCCCTGTCTTAGTCACAGCTTTCCTCTTTCTATCCACCTATCCATCTTAGTCCATCCAAGTCAGGTTGTCATCGTGTAATGTTGATCGTGACTTTTTCTACTATGTTGATAAACATGACGTGTTGATAAACATGACAATGATTGTTTTTAGTAAAATTATGATAAGACATGCATCTCCTGGGAAATGGATACAGATGAATGTTTAATTTAGCTGCTGCATGACAACTCAAAATCCCATCTTGATCCATCTACTGTGGTTGTACAGATGTTGTGGCAGTGTCAACATATACTGATGTGATTACCTATCGTTTATTAGGTCAATGGGTATCAAACGCTGTTGGTATAAGTTTTCTTACCTGCACAATATCTAGCACCATTCCTGCCGCCACCGTCCCGAACCCAGCCAGCAGGAACGGAAACACCACCTGCAGCCCGATGGAGAAGGAGGTCTCCTTCAACGGTACAGGTGGTTCAGGGCTCTGGTCAGTACTGATGTCGTCGCTCTCATTGCTCTGGCTTGCATTCTCCAGTAAAGCGTCTTCCTCGCGCTGGCCTTTGGCGTTCGCTCGGCAGTCTATGACCACTATCTCCGACCGTTCCTCCTCGCCTGGCTCATCGGTCCGGTCAGTGAAGGAGGTCACCTCCGTCTGCTCATTCTCGCCCCCGGTCTCCTGTTTCATCTCCTCTGGGCCCTCGGTAAGGATCATCGGGTGAACGGAGCCGTTGGAGTTGAGATAGCCCGGTGGCATTGGGGCCCCCTCCTTTTTCATCTCTATGTCCCCGGAGGACATGTCGATGTCGGGCAGTTTGTCTTGTTCTTTCGACCAAAGTACCATGCGGAGGCCTTTGAGGACAATCGGCGTGATGAGAAATAAGGAAACAGTAGCCCAATTGGGTCTAAGTTCTGAGTTCCCCTGGTCGGTTAATTACCTGATCCCGAGTTAATTTATCCCATTAAATAACGTTGAAGAGGGACACTCGTGTGTGGTCTCTTAAGGCAAAATAATCAAATATTAACAGCAAATGTAGTAGCTCATCAACGCGTGCGTTGATAAAGTCAAGTGTTTGGCCCGTCTCCAGGCGCGTGAGATCTTGCCGATACTTCGGTAGAAGAGTGAGTATGTTCTCCATTCACTGCAGGCGCCCAGTTGACAGATGTGTAACAGAATGATACAACATGTCTATGTTCTAAATTAGGAGGGAAAAAAAGCTGTGCGAACAGAAAAAATTGAAACACTTCTTGACGCTTATGGATAAATTGCACCAAAAAGTCTTGAAATTGTATATTTAAATGTCCAATAAGCAGAAAGGTTCTTCGGTACCGTTTTAAGCAGTGCAGCACGCACTCTGATGTCCCTGCCCGTGTGCAGGACAGGAAAGCGCTCACCTTACACCACGTGACTTGTGTGAGGTTTTAGGAGATGTATTTAAAGGTCTGCAGCGAGAGGATAGAGTTACGACACTGCGGAAAAGTGTCTGTACCACATGAGCTCTCAGTGGTCACCTGCAAGAAAGACAGAGGTAAACGTGTTTTAACTTTAGACAAACCTGACATTTGTTTAGACAATAGGATCTGATCTGTACTCCGGTCCACAGCAAAGTCTTCTGCGACCTTATACACACGATTTATCCTTATCCACCAGTCCACCAGTCCACCACTGTGTGCGTAAAAGTCTACTGAAAGTCTACTGGCACATGTAACGTTTATATGGACACAACGAATTGACCGACACCATTCTTTAGTCCAGAATGCAACATATGTTAACATGTTTCCGATAATTCATACATATTCTCTGCTTATAACATTTCTTCTCACTGGATATCGCTCTGCATGTGTCGTTTTCCTTCCAGACTACTAAAGAAAACACTCGGAAATAACACGGAAAACATCAGCAGTCACATACTTGCAAGCTGAGTTGACTTCTTCGCTTAATAAGTGTGTTGTTCAAGCAAACCCACTGTGACAAGATGCGGCTCAACCTTCACAGCCTTATGGGTGAAGGGTTCTTATCTATAGTTACACGCCAAACATGTAATTTCCTCTTATTGCTATAAATATTCTGCCATTAGGCGAGGTGTATGTACATCCTCTAGCACTGATTCTCCCTCCGCATGTTACGACATCCGCAAAGGATGCAGTGCGCACTTGGTTTCCCCCCTGGAACAATCTTCTGTTTAGTAGTCAGGACCAATACTCTCCAACCCAACATGGCACAGGCGTAAATTAGTGAGCCCCTGATTGTAACTGAATAGGGCAACCCATCTATTCTGCTCATATGTTCAACAAGTTGACAAGTTAATTCTTTCCGCATTGACAGCATGAACCATTCATGTAATGCAGCTAAATGTGTAAGCAGTGTAATGTTTCCACAATCATAACAGAATGGTACACATCGTGTATTTTAGTCAGGCTAATATACAGTTGTATGTGACAACCTTGCTTTGAATAGACCTTTACTAGAGGCACTCATTTCACTGAGCGAGAAATAACGCTACATGTTAGACTTCCGTACATGGAATACGTGAAACAACTAAACACGCAAGCAATACAAATTGTTCCTGGTTTGAGGTATTTACCTTACTAACACGCTGGGACAGAAGCGATGAGAAACAGACAGACGAGCGCACAAGCTACAGAACAGTAGAATGATATCCGCCACCCCGTAATGTAGGCTATACTTTCAGTGCCACTTGTGCCGGTGTGCATGCCTTATGTACGGTAACGGTCCATACCCGCGTAAATCATTAACCCCGCGCGATTACGGCTGTCATTCCCGACCAGTCACATTGTTCCTTTAGAGTCCTGCCAGTTGCTGCATGCGCATCGATTATCTTACTCCGTACGCGGTCAGGAAGTCACTCGGCGGGCACTGATCCTCCACACGCATCTGAAGACAGTGAGCGCGTGCGTGAGGCCCACTCCCCCCCCCCCCCCTCCCAACACACACACGTCCATGCGGTGCTGGTCACCGTGTGCCTACTAATTTACCAGGGTTGAGATTTAAGAGTTTTAATTTAACAGTGTATCACACACAGTGTAGACGGATGAAGTGGATACAATGATTTAGAATGTAGGTTAAACTAGTGCGGATGTGTTGCTTACTCATTTACCAAAATGCCACATTTGTTGTGCATCAGTCATACAGCATTTCTTAAAGTGTCAACTCCAAGAAAAGGTTTCATTCATATTGTTGATTTTTGTATTTTTTTTTTACCCAAAGTGACTATTTCCTATTATGCCACACAGACAAATGGGATTACCTGCAACATTATGGGGAAAACAAAGTCACCTGCATTGCATGACTATACTGTATAAGACAGCATGTGATGGTGTTACATATTGATATATGTCTCTCACCCTCCCTCCTTGGAACGTGTCAGACTAAATATCCTGCTCATCATGACAAATGTTTACTGTCAACCTCTAAAATGATCTACCCCTTTAGCAGTGAATAAAGCCCCATGTGAGATCTCACTTTGACTCCAGTGAAATAGTCAGTGTTAAATGCCAGGGTTGATCTTCGAGAGCACCCCTTCCCCCCTGACAGAATCTTGAAAGACTCAGGCCTACATTACCCAGAGCACAGCTGCTCCAACCGGCCACCCTCCGTGGATCACATTACCCAGAGCACAGCTGCTCCATCGGGCCACCCTCCGTGGATCAGAGGCCTGGGTGTCACACACACTCGATGGAAGCCTTGTGTGTATCACCTGGACACACAGCTGGGTGCCTGGGTGATTCAGGTGGGGCTAGATGCTGCCTGGAGCTCTATCCTGTCACATCCCTGCAGTTTTCCATGTGAGCAGCCTCGACAATAGAGCACAGGGAAACTTCCTGTTGTTCTGTTTCTCCCACATTTTCCAGTACGTCTCTACGTGGTTCCAGGGTGGTACCATGAGCAGAACTGTATACACAGCTGGGTTACAGTAGCAAACACTGTTTCAGAAAATCACAGCTTGTTCCTTTGATACCAACTGTAATAGAGATTGGAACTGCTTAGATTGGGTTATTGCTTGGTGTCATTTACATGGATTAGAGAGAGAGAGAGAGAGGGAGAGAGAGGGAGAGAGAGAGAGAGAGAGAGAGAGAGAGAGGGAGAGAGAGGGAGAGAGAGAGAGAGAGGGAGAGAGAGAGAGAGAGAGAGAGAGAGAGAGAGAGAGAGAGAGAGAGAGAGAGAGAGAGAGAGAGAGAGAGAGAGAGAGAGAGAGAGAGAAGAGAGAAGGGGCCGAGGGGGATTCTGTACCTGCTTCCTACCTCTCAGTCACTCTCCCAGGGGGTTTCCTCTCACAGGTCACTTCTCTAACAAGGTCCCCTGACTGGCAACACTCTAGCAACTGGTGTTTACCGGCAGAGGGTTCAGCAGAACTGAGCAGGGAGACCAGAGGTTACTGTGTGCCACATCGCCTGAGTCTGCCTGACCTGTCTGCCCAACCAGCCCGAGAGGCACAGTGACCTGGAAAATCATAAACACTTAACCATGAGGCCTGAGCTTGTTAGGAATGTTCGACCCATTCAGGCATTGTGAGTGCGTGTGCATGTGGATGTGTGGATGCTGGGCCCTGTGGCTTGGGAGGCAGTAGGTGCTGTGTCATGGCAGGACCCTAGACCAAGACCGTGCCTTGGTAGGATACTGATGAATTGTGGCAGAAGAACCCAAAACTCAACTCATTACCTGGCATGTACTGTATGTGAAAGAATGTTACCTGACTCACCTCAGGTGAGTCAGGTAACATTGAGGTGACTCACCTGAGGTGAGTCAGGTGGCTGAGCGGTGAGGGAATCGGGCTAGTAATCCGAAGGTTGCCAGTTCGATTCCCGGTCAAGCCAACTGACATTGTGTCCTTGGGCAAGGCACTTCACCCTACTTGCCTCGGGGGAATGTCCCTGTACTTACTGTAAGTCGCTCTGGATAAGAGCGTCTGCTAAATGACTAAATGTAAATGTAAAATGTTAACAATCAAACACATGGCGCATAAGTCACATGCTCAGCGGTTCCTCCCTTTTTACTAGACGACACAGACTCGCCTCAAGTACGCCTGTGTGCTGTATAACCGGGCGGGGTCAAAGTTCATGGGATGTGTGAGCCACAGGGTCTCAACTGTTAGAGGTGACTAGGGTCCACATTCCACTTCCAGGTTTCGCCCAATCGGGGGGGGGGGGGAGGAATTACATAACTGCCTGTAGGAGCACAGGCAGTGGAAGCTCCCAAGGTTGTCCATAAGAGGATTGATGGTTTTAAGAGGATTCGGGGCTGCATTCAGTGTGCATGACACTCCACACCACTGACAGATGGAGAGACTCCACACCGAAGGGAGTTTGCCACACTCATCAGGAAATTCACCTTTCAAGAAATAAGTGGTGTTGAACTGGAAGGTGTAGGGTTGATTCAAGGGTCCGAGCATTAAGTATTGATCTGGAGCTGAAACGACTGTGCGGAAAAGCCCAGCGTGTTTGACCCTTTGTGGTCTTGTCTTTTTGGCTATCTGACCTCGTCTGACTCAAGTACCCTTGTACTTGTGTCCTCAGTGCACCATGCCGGTGCACTGAGGACACATTTCCGCTGGAAAAGCCACTGGAAAAGACTTGAACTTGAACTTGGTTACAATGTAAACTCCCAACACAGGGAAAGGACAGGGAATGGTGTCCCTGGTGAATGTGTCAACATGTCTTTGAGATGACAGGATGTAATGAGTGGTTTCATTACTCCCACTCATCTATCTGCACGGCAACTGAGTTCATGGTTGTTTGTTTTAGAATAAAAAGATTGGCATTGGTAGACAGAGGGGATGGAAATAGGTAACTAAATAGGAAGAAAGTGTCTTGGTCTGGTTGGACATTGGGGGTTGCTCTGATGGTTAATGATTCTCCAGTCTTTTTTCCAACCAGGAAGTGAGGTAACGACAAGACAGAAAACTGCACTGGCCCCCTGGTAATGCTTCAGGAGAGTGGCTGTCCCTGGCAACGGCAGGGCGGTCTGTGCCGGTTCTGTGCCAGTTCTGTCCCTGTGGGTCTTTGAGCTCAGAAGAATGTCAGGGGAGATTTGGATGGGTTCCCTCAGGCCTGGCTGAATAGCTGTCCACTAACCACACCCTCCCCCCTCTCCCTTTCTCTTGGCCTCTCCCTCCCTCACCCCCTTCCACTAACTCCTTTAAAAGCGACGGCCAAACAAGCAACTTCAAAACAGTCCGAGTTTGGTTTTTACTCTCTCTCTCTTTCTCTCTCTATTTGGGTCTCAATTTCATTCTCGTTCAGAATCAGTGGACGCTTTGGGTCACGGTCCTGCATAGGCGTAATTCTACGGGGGGACAGGGGCACACGTCCCCCCCAATATTTGATCATACTGTATGATTATGGGACACGTCCCCCCCAATATTTGATCATACCGTATGATTATGCGGCAATATCGATGTGACTGCTAGTACGTCTTTCTTTCCAGCTCCGAAAATATCAAATCCCGGCCGGTCCATTTCCCAAATCCATTCGACCTGCCTTACACTATACATTAACAAAACCTATTTCTCCCGAAATCCATGTCATGTTTTTCCTATACCTTTGTACTCTTGTGCTCCGTCGAGTTAGGAGCGCGAAATCAGACAGACATTTGGCACATATTTATGGATGGTAAATATCCAGTATAGAACGTCCCACAGCTGTCCCCCCCCCCCCCAATGCTTGATTGACTATTTCGCCCTTGAGGTCCTGAATACCAGAATAAACACTTTGATCTGTTTTATGAGGTAAAGGAAGAACTACGGCTAAGGTCCTACAACAGACAACAATGCAGGGTGACAGAGAGAAAAGAAAGTGTGAGATGGAGAGGGATGAAGGGGGCCACTGGGAGCTCCAGGCCTGGGATGGTTATGCCACATGCTATTGCATCACTCAGGGATGAACCATCTACAGAGGACCAGTTTCCTGGTGTTACTCATTCAGTCTAAACTCAGTGACACCCTGCTGTGTCTGGAGGTCTCATCCGCCATCCATGGAACACGTTAGATAGTAACACACAGTCTCACCAATTAACCTATCAGTTAACCACCACACTTCTACAAACTGGAGGTGTGTGTACATTACGTGCATAGGGGAATGCAATCTGTAAGTATATGTGTGTGTGTATGTGTGTCCTTTTATACCAATCTTGGATGAATGGTAGCTAAAGCAGGCTATTCTAGTAACTGGTACAAAAGTGATTTGCCAGCCTTATGTACGTTAACCAATCAAAAGCACAGAGCCTTCTTGGATTTCTACATTTTTCTCAATGCTTGCACTATTCAAAAACACATTGTTCAAAAACATGTTCTTGTTACCAGAAATTGTTTTACCATTGAACACAAAGTTCTCTCTCTCTCTCTTTTTCTCTTCCTCTATTAACTGCAGGGCCAACTATAGAACCGGGGCAATGATCCTAACTGAGTTCATGTGGAAAGATGACAGGGGAGAATACAGCAGTCTTGGGGAGCAACCTTGGACACCCAGCCTCCCTCCTCTGAATGCAATAGACCCATTTAGGAGTGCGACCTGTCAGATGTGTATGTGTGGGGTTATATGTGTGTGTATGACATATGTGTATCAACAAGTGTATGTGTGTGTGTGTTGGGGTGCTGTGTATGAGTGTATGTGTCTATGAGTGTATATTTACATTTACATTTAGTCATTTAGCAGACGCTGTTATGCAGAGCGACTTACAGTAAGTACAGGGACATTCCCCCTGAGGCAAGTAGGGTGAAGTGCCTTGCCCAAGGACACAACGTCATTTGACACGGCCGGGAATCGAACTGGCAACCTTCAGATTACTAGCCCGATTCCCTAACCGCTCAGCCACCTGCCTCCCTCTGTCAGGTGTATATCTCATGTATCCCTCATGTATATCTGTACATGTGTACGTGTTGGGTGATGGGGTGCTGTGTAGGCCTGCATAGCGGTTACAGTAGGTAATGGGGCATACAGTAGACATGTCACAAGGCAGGTGGAGACTAGAGGAGAGACTAAGATCTATTACACAGAGGAAGCCTCAGTTAGAGTCCCGTTACTAGTTGAAGTGTATGCATGTAGTGAGTACATGTGTATGTCTTTTTACAATGTTGTATCTCTTCTACAATCTCAAACTCATCTTTTCAGTTTAGTAATGTGAGATTTTGTGTCAGCGTAAACAACATCCATAGGGGCAGTTCTTTGGAAGGCAAGAACAACCTGATCATTTGAGTTTTTCCTGGAATATTATCTTTTCAAAACGGCACAGTATGTGGAGTGTGGTCCATTGTTTTACTTCCCTGAACTTACAGTCAGAGATCGAAATGACTAAGATAAAAGTATGTTTGAATAGTTAGCTAAATCAACTGTACCATTATTTGAGAACACAGTGACCTATATGACTCGGATGATGTGTATTTTCTGTCGGAGGTTTGGTTGAATGCTATGGCCCCTCTACATGACAGTCCTTCTTCAAACACACAGTAAGCAAACACCGCCATCTAGTGGCAATTACTGAAAATGAACCCAAATGAACAGTATTAGTAGATGGAAATGGTTAGAAATTAAATTGATAATAAAGATTACGTTTTGTTCAATGTATTTATTATTTGTGCTTTTAAATCACAACCTGAGAATGAAACTATTTTATGACATTATCAGTAGTGCACGAATGGAGGACCATGAGCGATAAGTAGAACACATGGTCTATTGCTTCTTTCATGGATGCATAAATTCAGACCTGGTGCAATTACAAAAATCGATTCCACAATAATATTTAACAAAATACTACCAACCAGTCTACTGCATTGGTTTCGTTGCAGTGAACAAAAAGTATTTGCATATTTGCAAATACAAGTAGGATTAAAATAACTACAGAGGGTGAAAAGGCTACTGTTGAACAGAGCTACAGTTTCTCATCCATGAACAACCTGATAGAAACACTTAACAAACCACGATTAGCACTTACACCATATACATATTATGCATTAACAGATGATTCATGTCATACTAGAGTATTCTCAGTGTAATGCCAGTGTACATGTTATCATTGTGAATGCAATCTGGCAAATTTTGTTTCAATATTATTGTGATTTGAGCCAAGTTCTAGTACAATAGTCAATGTCTACAGTTTTTTTGTTATTGACTAGAGCAGTTGCATTCTCCTGGAATAGTTCATAGATGTGGCAGAAGATAAAATGTGCACATTTTCAACAGTGACACCCCTTAAGAAATGCAAAGAGGTGACTTCACAATCTGTCTACATGCTCAGCTTAAAACAGACAATATTGCAACTACACCTTATATATCATTGTGTACGCATTAACAGAACAATTAGAAAAATGCATCCCTTTTCCCAGCATTTCCTAAAAGAGCTTGTCTACATTTTCTATTTAAAACATGTTATGCGAGAGGTAAGTCTAGAACAATAGATTACAAAAGCTAGAGCAAAGGTTACAAAATGTCGACTACCTGTTGTGCACTCCAAATGGGAGGAGACCAGTAGTACAGAGGACTTATTCTTACTAAAACTCTTCATAAATATTTACAGCGAGAACCAGCTCATTATGGGTGTGTGTCTGTATGTGTGAGCAGATCTGTATTGAGTGCAGTGTGTTCCCCACCAGAGGGGGGTACAGTGTTACATAATGTACCGCCCTCCATTCCTCCCCACCCGCCTCTCCCTGTCCTCCCTCCTTACTGTCTTAATACTCCTCCTTTCTTTCTTCACAAACATACTGTGTCTTTGGGTGTATATTGCCAGTTCAAACTATGTCAAACTACAGTAATGGCAGAACTAGAATCATTGATTGCAGCCAAGAATCCTTCCAGCCAGTGAGCAGGTCTCAGAGTCCTCCTCCTACAGACACTCCTCTTCTCTCACATACAGGATCTCGTGGGCGGAGCTGGGGACCTGACCGACAGACGTTAGGTTACATATAGACTTCTAGATAGATAGATGGACAAACATATCAATAGCCAGATTGATAAGAGCACCTGGTTGACTCCTCCCACCACAAGGAGGCGGTCCCTAATGACAATCGAGGAGGCGGAGCATCTTGGCGTTGCCATGGGCGCCAGTTTCTCCCACTTCTTCTTCTGAGGGTGGAAGGCCTCCACTGTGTCTAACACTAATGGCTCATGACCTGGTCAACACACATTACCTGGGAAGGGTTAACTACTGCCCAAACACAGTCAATACTCACAAATCCACCATGGAAGGTGGATAATGTGGTTCAGTCTATGGTGATCCAGTCAGGTATAAACAGCACTCACCTAGTCCTCCAGCTACCACCATCCTGCCCCGAAGCACCGCGGCGGCAAAGTCAGCCCTCTTAGTCTTCATAGGCACCGTCTCCTCAGACTTCAACCACACTCCTACAGGAACAAGAGAGAAGCATAAATGTGTGTGTGTGTGTGTGTGTGTGTGAAGATTTCATTCCCATCTTCAGGTTTTTCACGATGCTCCGAGCTCCCATTAAGAGTGGCCTTGATGCTGACAGAATCACAACACAGGAACAAACAGGGGCTGCACTTTGAATACTAATGTAGTCTTCCACCAAGCAGACCACAGGGCACACTCGGCCACACACAACCTGAAGACTACAACAACAAGAGAGGCTTCAGACACCCTCCCAAATGAGATGCAGCCAGATTGTTCAGTGATCATGTTGAGTGTGGTGCTCTCATGGACATTGGCTGCGGTCAGAGGCTAGAGATCACCTGACATGGCAGCTGGGTGGCCACCGACACACACTAACACACACACACACACATATGCACACACCTGTCACAAAGACAACTGAAGGTTAGAGAAAACTTAGGAAGTGGGTGGTGAGAGGGAGCATGCATGCTTGCAACACACACACACACACACACACACACACACACACACACACACACACACACACACACACACACACACACACAGACAAATTTATAACCTTACCACAACCCTCTGGACTGAAAATAAGGACAACTTCCCCAGAACCAACCATTTGGAACACTTTAATTGCGGGAAAGTAGAAAAACAAGTGTTTTTTCCTCCTTCCTGCTTGGCAGCTGAAGACCATTAACTTGGCATTTTATTTACACTAGGAGATGCTAGCAAGTGTTGAACATCCCCCGTGCAGTTATGATTAAGGAGAACTAGTATATCCTGGGACCGAAAATTATTCAACACAAAGCAGATTCGTTTTTTATAACACTTGGGAGGGCTTCATAGACTGCTGTGTTTGCTTTGTCTGTCGGAAATCCTCGCATGTGTGGATGGAGACATTTTCCCTGCTGTGCATAAACACCCCGATACAGAGAGAGAACGAGAGAGAGATACACAGAGATAGATCAAGAGATAGATAGAGAAGGGGACAAAGACAGAGAGGAAGGGAGGGAAGGGCTGGAACATCTCTGTGGTCTGTTTATAGAGTGTTTTCGTTGGGATTTCAGCCCAAACTTGAAGTGTGGGATACAGAGCACAGCTGGCAGTGGGTGCTAGACTCTCCCAGGGTCTGTGCTGCAGATAGAGCGCTGGCTGGCGTCTCAATTCCTCCCAAACTGTAGGGGAGATCACTACCATACTGAGAAGACTGTTGCAGTCTCCTGAGAGGGTGAAACCCACTCACCTGCATCACACTGCCTGGCCTCCTCTTTAAGAGTACAACTCAGAGTTGATTCACAGAGTCGATAGTCTTTCTCTAGGAGTTCGCATGGTTATTTGTGTCATTTCAATTTGCCTCGTCCTTTTCTCGGCGTAATCTACGTTTCAGTTTCAGTTGAGCGTGCTGTAAATTGGAGGCTTATTTTCAGACCATGGTGCCATTCTGGATATGATATGGTGCGAGAAGCAGACAGCTGATAGCCAGCGTGACCGTTGCAGAGATATGGGAGGACGATCGTTAATAAAGCAACCTGTTTGTGGATTGTGCCATTGAAGCACACCCACCCCCCCCGGCCTGCCTCCTCCCTGCACACCTCCCATCTCATCTCCGCTAAGATTAGATTGGGGAGGCGGGTGTGAGACTTGGCCATAGGGTCGGCTATGTATGTGGGAGTTTGTGTGTGTGTGTGTGTTTGGTGTGCGTGTGTGTGCGTGTGTATGTCAGAGCCGTGTGACCTACAGATGACAGAGGGGGGGGGAGAGGGAGTGGGTGTCTTCGGTTTTTGAAAATCCCATTCCCACATGTCCCCTGGCTCTAGATTAGTATTCAGACACCCACTGCTCCTCTCATTCGACTTACAATTTTGGAATAGTGGAACAATCCCAATATGTGACAAAATATCTCATAGTTTGAAATTACTTATTGATTTTTTCCCCACTGTGAGCCATTTGCTTCTCTCCTCTTTGTCTCATCTCAATTTCACCATCTGTTATTCACAGATGTTTCCATGGGATGGAAAATAGTAATTACCCAAGATATCAGGTATATGTGGGGCCTACAGGCCCCCTGAGAATATGATCTGTCTTCAGCAATGACTTCGCATTGTGGTGACATTCAACATGACTCCAAGTAAAAGCAAGATGCTATGGCTATAAAAATGCTAAAGAGATGATGAGAAACTTAACTGCCAAACTGTCTTTGAGACTGTCTAACATCCACGAGACTAAGTGGTGTGTGTGTGTGTTTGCGGTCTCTCACCCTGGTTGGTGTCGAAGATGTTGATGTTCTTAGTAAACTTGGATCTCTGGTGCCCACCCCCCTGCCGTAGCCCCCCCAGCAGAGACAGCCGGCCCATGCTGTCCCAGACCACACCTGAGTAGGCCCGCTTGCATGGCATGCTGGGAAGAGTAGTCCAGGAACGTGTTTCAGAGTCAAATAACTCGAAGGCCTTTACTGAGCGCTTACACTGACGTCCACCTTGAGGAGAAAACACACAGTTAACAAACACAAACACACTATTTCTCTCTCTCTCTCTGTCTCTCTCTCTGTCTCTCTCTCTCTCTCATTTGGATGTACCTGCCACGTAGATCTTGTTGCCTAGCAGGTGTGCTGTGGCGTCGTACCGAGGAGTCGGCATAGATGGCAGTAGTGCCCACATGTCCTTCCTCAGATCATACTGCTGCAGGATGTTGCGGGGGAGCAGATCTGGCCCCATGCCCCCCACGGCCAGGGCTCGCCCATCTGCAGAGAGACAAGGGAAGAGAGCGGAGAGAGGGAGAACGTATACATTATAATACGTCTCTTTGTGCTGTGAGTCTATTGTACAGCACAAACGTCTCATCTAACAAAGCATGTGAGAGCGGGTATATGTGCGTTCCACCCAGATCCCCCACACACACCTTTCACAACGATGGCCACACCCATCAGGGCCTCTCTCAGACCACTCCTCTTCCTCCACCTGCCCTCATCTGTGTTGTACACTTCCACCACCTTCAGGGGGCACTGGTTTTCCCCCACACCCCCCACCACCAGCACCTGCTTACCCAGCACAGCCACGGCCGCGCCCGCACGGGGGGTCGGCATGGGGGGCAGGCTCAACCAGCGGTCACCCTGAGGGGAGCAACGTTCAAACAAACATCTTTAGCGCCACTCAACTAGTTCATTGGAAGATCATTGACGGCATCCCATACTAGGACAGAGGCCTGGTGACCCACCTCTGGGGAGTAGAGCTCCAGAGCAGGGGAGGGCCTCCCCGCTGCATCACACCCCCCCAGCATGTACATATGGGCCCCCACCTCCACCAGGGAGTGGTAGACACGCCCGCTGGGTAGCCGTGCCAGGCTCTGCCAGTGGTACTCCTGGGTCGAGGGCACAGACATGATCTCCGCCCCCTGGGTAGACAGCCTGAGCCTGGGGATGAGGTGGTGGAGAGCTGGGCTACAGAGAACCGTGGGTGGATGTGGTGGAGGGGGGGAGGGTGTGCAGGATCAGCCTGACCCGGCCGCAGACACTTCCTCAGGGGTGGACCACCAGCTCACTCTGGGCCCTGAAACATGACAGTGTTACTAAGTAAAAAATGATAACATAATGAGCTGCAATTCCCACAACACGGTCATTAAAGAAAGCCCACGTTGGAAACCACAGATGATAATAAACATCAGATGCAGTACATGAAGAGCCTGTCGAGAGGCTTGTTGACTCTGTGACTCCTCAGCCGTGTGGTTGTGTGTGTGCAGGGATAGATCATGAGCAAAGCTTGCTCTTCAGGAGATAATAGACAGATCGGAATGTGTGTGTGAGTGTGTGGTCCTCTATTAGCAGTCCTCTCTTGTTACATACACTATCAGAATCAAACTGTAGTGGGCTGTACTAGAACTACACAGCTATCAGTAACCAGGCAACCACACTTGGATCACATGTTCCCCTTCTCAGTCACATCTTCTATCTCCTCCTTCCTCCCTTTCCCCCGCTCCATGGTTGCCATGCCAGTAACCCCCTTATGTTACTGTAGCTGCCTGGAGGCCCAGGGGACACACACAGCCAGCTGAATCTGGAGGACCATAGGACACATGATAAGAGGATTCTAACCATCCCTACTTATGTCCTCTACACAGCCACTGATGGATACGGCTGGCTTTGTCAACAAAGGAAAAACAAGCGGAGCTGGTTCATGAAGGAGGACGTGAGACATAGCGCGCCACTAGCAACGCGTCATTTTATGCGCAGGGCACTCCCTCCTAATAGGGCTGGGTATATAAGGGGTTCCCGGCATATGCATCGCTAGTGCGACATAGACTTCAGTCTTCCTGCTGCCTCCGCCTCCCCGGCCTCCACCCTTGGTTCTGTTTTCTGTTTCCTGTTTCAGGGGGAATGCGTCGCTGCTCTCTGCCCGGAGGTCGAGACGGTGTCTCGTTGGATGCGGCAGGGAGCCGATGCGAGCAGAACCACAATGCCAAATCAAATGTACAATCGTGTTTTGTATAGTGGGAAATAAAGTATTCGTAAAGTCATACTGAGTCCTCCTGCCTGAACCTTGTTGGTCACCATGAAATGGACTACGACTGTCAACAGTATATCTTCTATTCTGTATAAATACATACACAATGTAACAAAAGCATAACATTTGTAATAACAATTCTTATCAAGCCTTTTACCCTTTATAAACCTTTTGTAAATGAATTAACTGAATAAACAATTTTAATATGCTAAACAATTATTGCATACATGCTGATATATGCTTATGCATAATTTTTATATTAAGATGCTAATAATTTGCTGATTAGTAATAATTATTTGTTATAAGTATTTGTATGTTTTGTATAAGTGTATCACTTTATTGGGACATCCAATGGCATTTCCTAGACTAGAGCAACAGCCAGTTTCTGTCGCATTAATCCTGAATCGCTGACTGACGTACTGGCTGGCTGACTGGCTGAATGGCTGGCTTCTGTCAAACCAACGGACAGTCTGTCTTCATTTTCTGAAGCTGCTGTAGCAGTTTCTACTCAGTTGCCACAAGGTTAGCCTATATGCTTTAAAGCTTTTAATCTCCCTTTCAATTCTCACCCCATCCTCCTTTGTCTTCCTAACTCCCCCATGCCCCCCGCCCCCACCCCTTTCTGCATGTCTTACTCATCAACGGCCTGGCATACCTTTCATCCTCATAAATAACTTGGAATAAAGGAATGAAGTGTGTGGAAGGAGAGATAGAGTGAAGGAGGACAGGGAGACTTTTTTCTATCCTCGTTCAGAGGTGGGTAACCATAGAAACAGAGACACGTTTCAGGGTGGCGAGGGGCCCAGATTTCACACAGCATCGCTTCGTTTGCTTTTAATAATGGATCAGAAAAAGAATAGTAACAAATAAACAAAGTTATTCCATAGGCCGACTCCGGCAGGCAGACTCTTGTTAACGAGGTGGGGTAACTTTCTCCTGGCGCGCCCTGCAGAGCGTATTAATTGCAATCTGTAACCGATTTGCCTCGCCACGTCTCTTTTTTTAATTAACTGCTTGAACAGCTTGAGATCAACAGTCGGGCCCACGAGCACCCACGGAAGTCATTTACAATCAGCGTGCATCCTTTTCAAAACTTTTAATTAGTTAGTAAGCCCCCGCGCTCCGCCTGCTCAAGGTTTGCTCCCCAACTTTGCGTCCAACGTAATCCTCGACCAAAGCTATTATCCATGTTTCACATCCAATGAGCATGTTTGATCATTGCTGCGTGCACCACCATTTTTTACCATCGGCTTCCACTCCATTCTCAGCCTTTGAGTTTTGCTCTCTCTTTTTCTCTCCGTTTCTCACTCTGCAGGGTGCAAAAAGCTCTGCTGGAATCGTTTATCGACTTACGTATTTAATTAGCCTGCAGTATCCAAATAGTGCTTACTCTCAGGTTCTCCCTATACCTCGCTCTGTTCACCACCATAACTGAAAACAATAGCTGCAAGAAGAACCCCCTGTGTACCAGCCTCCCACTCAAAGGGAAGACCTACAGGAAGAGGCATAGATGCACATGAGCTCTCCGCTCTCTGCAGCGTTGAAAATCTTAACCAAGGACCTCCTCTCTCCTCTCAGGTTACCATTAGCATAGGGCTTTCCCTTCTCATCACTCCAGAACACTGGTGTCAGCCTTGTTGTTCTCCATTAACACGATTAAAACAAGCAGCAGATAACCACAGCCACTGATGTTCAGAGAAGTGTTGTAGCTTCAGGCACCACATCCCGCTGTCAGTGTGCTCGGGTATATTAACACACACACACACACACTCCCATCACACACACACACACACTCCCATCACACAACTCCACAGCAGATGAAGACAGAGTTTTGCTGTCAAACTTGTCACCACATCTGAATAAGAAGCAGATCCACCTCAGGCAGAGAGAGGAGAACTCCAGCTGGGGAGGAACCCAGCTCCAGATCGAAGGAGGATTCTAGAACATTCCCAGTTCTCTAACCCTGGGCTTGGAAAGGTACCTTGGGCTTTGCCTCCAGACCAGCACCAAAGCATCAGGACCTTGAGCAGTTGGATTACATAAGTGGTACTGGAATGCTGGGCTGTAACAGCATCACTCCCAGGTGTGTGGGTTGCACATGAAATGTACCTTTCTCCAGTTAAGAGGTGTAAGATGTGCCTGATCCAGTATGTTCCCCAGCTGGTGTCTGTGAGACTCATCAGAGCTGGGGAAATGGAGAGATGCTAGGCAATCAGTGTCGCCTGGCACAGTTGGTGCTTCATTGGTTATGGTTGATTGGTTGCAATGAGTTTTAGGAACAGTTGGCGTCTCTTTATCTTGTTAAAAATGCAAACAACTCTCTCTTTCTGCTTCCTGACGTTGCCGGCACGTCTGCAAATGTGTGCTCCATGCGTGTGCTCTGCATGTGTGTGTACACTCGCTGTTCAGCCGGAAAAGTGGAGAGATTGTTGCTATAGCAACCCAGCATGCGAGCAGCACGAGCGGATGCGAGGCGGTGTGAGTGTACAGCTGTGATGTCACAACGAGAGACCACGACATCAGAGCTCAGATGGAATCTCTGTCTTTTAACCAATCAGATGACAACAAAGATCCAGTTCTGTCACTAGGTCAGAGACAGACAGTGCTGTTTGGATCTTAGGAAGAAGTAGCTTCACAGATACAGAAGCCAGAAATAGATGTTTAGATATTGACAGCTTGATAATGGAATTACTGCAGATGCTTGGATTATGAATATAGAACATACTTGCCCTGTTACATAAACCCATGTGTTACACGTTTTCTGCTATGCTGATCTCTTTTCTGCTATGCTGCTATGCTGATCTCATGAGTGCACACACACACACACACACACACACACAACATAGACGATATTGGATCCCTCTCACTAACTGCTGTGTAGGAGTCCTATGAGAATTGTTAGATTCACTTTGCGGGTTTGAGAAAACATGAGTGGAAAGAGGAGTGAGGAGAGAGAACGGGCCAAGTCAGGAGATACAGAGTGGGAGAGAGGAAGAGGAGGGACGAGAGAAGATAACGTCGATGTGATGGAAAAATAGGTCGACACTAATGGTCTGGATACTGCAGAGGTAGATAACAAGAGAGGGAAATATGTAAATGGGGGGATAGTGGGATTAAGTGAATGTGAGACAATAGTAGGAGACTGTAGAGAGCTGTATTCGTCCAAATAAGTCTTGTGGTCTTATATCTTATAACTTCTGTGTGTGTGTGTGGGGGGGATGTGTGTGTGGTGTGTGTGTGTGTGTGTGTGTGTGTGTGTGTGTGTGTGTGTGTGTGTGAGAGAGAGAGAGAGGAGAGAGATAAGAATAGGAGAAAGAAGAAGGGTTCAGTCAGAAAAACTGGACCTCCTCCCCTCCTTGAGTCTCTCTAATGGTGACTGTGCCAAAGAAAGAGGAAGAGAGGGTGAAAGGATTTGTAGAGAAGATATTTCTCCTCTCAGCTATAACTAAGAGCAAAACAGACAGAGCAGAGAGAGAGAGAGAGAGAGAGAGAGAGAGAGAGAGAGAGAGAGAGAGAGAGAGAGAGAGAGAGAGAGAGAGAGAGAGAGAGAGATCAGGACCCAGAGTAAGGAAACCTGGAGAGTTACCAAAGTAGATCCTCATTGATTTAACATAAAACAAGGAACTGCTGCAATGCATAAGTAAACACAATAACAAATGTAAATGGTATTTATATGCATTCATAATAAATAAATGCTGAGAGAGGGAGAGGAGTAGATAGAGGAGAAGGGGAAATTAGGTTAGGAGAGGAAAACACAGCAGAGGAGAGAAGACATGACAGGAGAGAGTATCGAGGCTGTTTCATGTAGCTCAGTGGCCTCAGAGCAACCCTCCAGTGTGTTTAGACTGCGGGTGGGCAGACAGGCAGTATTTGACCTTTTAGACAAAACGTAGTTGTTGTTAACTATTAGTTATCACATTCATCACCAGTCTTACTACTGCGTAAATAACATCATTGTCATCATATTTGATAGTGTGCGTAGCCTATCCCAGTGTGTAATATGATAAACAAAAAGTTGAGAAAAAGTGATTACATCAAATCATCAAACCATTTAGTCAATAAAACATTAAACAATTCAGCTATAACAATCAATCAACCCGTTGATAATATCCGACAACACATCCGAGGTTTCATCACGCAAATCCATAACAGAACAGTGACCGGCTCAGAGAAGATCATGCACACGCGACTAAGATAACGTAGGCTATAACTTTAACGCATCACAGCTTGTCTACTATAATTTCACATCGAGTTTTCCCAGGACAGGTAACGTTGCACTCTGCAAAGTTAGCTATGGCCCACATTAAAAACGATAGTGTTTCTTTGCCTACTTACTTCGATTTTGACACGGTTCTGCGATGTCGGGGTCTCGGTTCTTCCTCTGGTTATGCTAAGAACGAGATGATGGGGAAGAGAGGCTTCGCGGCACTGTTCGCCACTCGTGAAGTCAACACTCCCTCCCTATTTTCATCTGCACCCGAACAATTCTTTTCGCTCCGGAAGGCATCGTAAATGCAGACTGGCGCCCAGGCTGTCTCAAGCAGCACAACCATTTCCATCATCATTATGTGGGTCAAATTTTAAATATTTATTTCATGCCTGCATTGCTGTAGTTGCCGTTCGTTTTTTAATTGTGGGGTTAGGAGAAAGCTACTGTGTTATACAAATAACGCAGGCTACACACACTTTTGAACGAGACTAGGATTCGATCATAGAAACGGTGATTTAATTTTTAAATCCACGAAGCTAAACACATCCACAGTCTAGCCTTAACATGTTTTCAGATTCAATTGGAAGACAATAAGTTATCCTCTTTAAAGGGTTAGAGTTAGAGGTAGCAAATGTGTAAAAAAGGGCCATCAAAACAATGTACATATAGGTGTTAAACTGTGAGCGCAGTATCAGCATTGTTAAAACAGTGGTTCATTTCTTATTCCTGTTTTCATTTACTGTTTTATTCTCTTTTCCCTCATTAATGTGAGGCTGTGTGCTGCAGAATTCTAGAGTTAGCCAGGGGAACATTTCTGCCTTTTTCTCCTCACATACAAATACAAAATCAAGAGCATGGCCCAAACCAATATAAATGTTGTTCTTAGTCTTATGTCATAAACATACTTTTATGACATACTGACATACAGGCGTTTGCGAACCTGTCGAAAAGTCCATAATTGGAGTTTGTATCATCTGGCAGAAAAACGAAAAAGCAGACACCATGTTGTCAACATCTCCAAGGCAACCTCTTGTTGCTAGGTCTGTAAAATGCGAACTTTCAGAAGTCTGCAAACGGTTTTGCGGACTTCTTAGAACTTCTCTGGACCAATAAGAACAGCGTATTGGTCTAATAATAATAATAGTATATAAGAAACACATTTGTCTTGGCATGTATGGTTCTGCTCGCACCGGCTCTTTACCGAACCCAACTGAGACCCTGAGATACATCCGTGGCAGAGACCTACGATACACTTTCCCCCTTAGGTAGAGGGTACACAGAACCAAGGGTGGAGGCTGGGGTGGCGGAAGCAACAGGAAGACAAACTGACCATCCTGTGTCGTACTGAGCAATGACTGAGTGTGGGTGAGTTCCTGGTCTGAAATAGAGCGCCCGGGCTGTAAAGTAGGTGTGTCAGGAGCCAGGACTGTGTGATCACGGGGGTGCTGACTGACAGCGCTACAGTCTCCTCCATGAACCAGCTCCGCCCAATCCTGGAACACTACAGGTTTTGTCCAACTGGCTTGTAGACTTCTATATCTGGTCTATGGGTGTTTTCTCCCTGACTGACTGGAGGGTGACAATCTCCAGTGCACAGATTCCTTTCGAAGATCCATGATAAATAGTTCATAGTCCATGCAGAATACAGCTGAGATGAACTGTGATGAGACTCTCTCCCACTCTCTCTCTTTCTTTCTTTCTTTCTTTCTTTCTTTCTTTCTTTCTTTCTTTCTTTCTTTCTTTCTTTCTTTCTTTCTTTCTTTCTCTCTCTCTCTCTCTCTCTCTCTCTCTCTCTCTCTCTCTCTCTCTCTCTCTCTCTCTCTCTCTCTCTCTCTCTCTCTCTCTCTCACACACACACACAAACACACACAATGCACACACATACTGTACATTCCCTCATTTGTCACACATGCAGACACTGAGGAGACCCAGAGAGCCCATTACCCATGCTCAGAACAGTGTGCCCCAGGCAGAGCTCAAGGTCTGGGGGCGTCTCGCTAACTGTCTGCCTTGATCCACTTTGATCATGGAGGCCTGCTGAGGAGAATCACAACCGCTTGGCTTCAATCAGCCACAGGCCGCCTGTGAAGAAGAGATGCAGTGGAGCGTAGTTTTCTATGCTCAAAGACTTTTGTATGGTAATTTGTTATGGGGGTTATTTTTTTTTCAAAAGGACCCTTTGAAGCTCCATAGAAGTGTATCTGGGTTTGGTGTGAGATTAGAATGAAGTTGGAGTGTGCTGTCCAAGGCAGGCAGAGCATGGATAAAAGGATGCAGGAAGACTCCAGATAGAAGACTCCAGATAAAAGACTCCAGATGGGGCTTTTAGGAGTGAGTGTGAGGGATTCTTCCCCCGTCTGGGGATGCCTGTCTGGAGACTGTTGCAGTCTCTGACCATCTGTCCTTGGCTTCACTGGGATCCATCTTACATCATAGATGTACTGGAGTAGGATTTCACTAAGTAAGCATTCTGGAAAAAGATGTATCCCCTTATAAAGAACTTACTATGTCACCTTTAGTTCTGGATGTTCACCAGGTCAGGAACAATTGGTGGTTATTGTTGATTAAACAAGAGGAAAGGAGAGGGAAGCACAATCAATAATAGCACTCTCTGAGAATGTCAAACACACACACACACACACACATAGTGAGAGAGTGGTCAGACTTTACAAGTCTGTGAGTAACATGATGTCTCAGTAGGCTCGTCTTCAGCATAGAGATCACTGCTAAACAGCAGAGTTTAGACATTTACAAACGAACAGAGGTGGCTGAAAGTAGGTCTGGACTCCTTTTGACCTCAATTCTTTGTTACCTCAGTTTGCACTCGGCCCTCTCTCTCTCACACACGCACACACTCACAAACACATTTTTCTCATCAGGGATGTGCAGCTCCTGTTCTCAAGGGTCAGAATCCTGCTGGTTTTCATTTTGCACTGACAGTTACTTGATCAGCTAATGACACTAATTGCCCAGAGAGTTCACACACCTGCTTACTAAGGTGCTTCATCAGCTTCTCATTAATGCAGGATTTAATACCAGGCCTCTTGTGGCCTGCATTTTTTTTGCCCTGCTATTCTTTTGGATGTGGCTCCTTGCCATGTAGAATGAATGTAGGGCATGCAATCTGAGATTAAACAGTTGTGGATGATCACTATAGAAAGTAGTCCTGGTCCTGATCTTGGTCCTGGTCCTGGTCTTGGTCTTGGTCTTGGTCTTGGTCTTGGTCTCGGTCTCGGTCCTGGTCTCGGTCCTGGTCCTGGTCCTGGTCTTGATCTTGATCTTGGTTCTGGATCTGGTCTTGGTCTTGGTCTTGGTCTTGGTCCTGGTCCTGGTCCTGGTCTTGGTCCTGGTCTTGATCTTGGTCTTGGTCCTGGTCTTGGTCTTGGTCCTGGTCCTGGTCTTGGTCTTGGTCCTGGCCCATATTGCTGTAGACAGGCAGCGGACATGTTGCCAGACATGTCCTTGTTGCTGGGGGAGTGACAAATAGTCACGTAACAAGCAGAATAATCACTCAGAGGACAGGCACTAAACAGTAATTCAATTCAATCCAACTCAAATAACTTAACACACACACACACACAATGACTTGCAGACTAGCTACACACATATGTGGTTGTGATGGCATCTTCAAGGTCACCCCTGGACAATTATGGGCTGCTTCATTACTTCTGCATGTCTTTGTGTTGTTCCCATAGCAACCCCATGGAGATGACAGATGATAATATTGGTAGTCTTCCTCCCACTATGTCGCTAAGACACACACACACACGCGCATACACACACTAACAAACGCACACGCAGACACACACAAAGTGCCGATAATAATACGTCTTGGGACTCACAATGCTTAAAATAAACAAGGCATTCGGGGCATGGTGTTAAAGTGAGAGATGGTGGTATACAAATAGGCCATCATGGCAAAAGTGGGCCACAAGTAACAATCTCTCCCTCGCTTCTCCTCCCCATTTCCCTCCTCTTTCTATCTCACTTTATCCACCCCTCTGAGCAGGATGTGAGTGTCTCTGTTCTTGTTCTCAGAACAAACAGTACATCAGGCTGAAAAGGAGCGAACACACCCTGTTCCAGAGGAAGAGAGGATGACAGCTAAAAGAAGAATCGTTCCCACCCACACACACATATTTTGGAATACCAACTGTACCGTTCAAGGACAACCAACACAGGACTGAGGTTATTGTCTTTCAAAAATGTGATGCCGTTTGTAAGACTCATCCCAACATTGCCTATCCTGGCAACCTTGACTTGGGAGGCACTGGAACAGAAATATGAGCCAGCAGAACCTTGCACGCATCCATTTTGTGCGTGTAAGAGCTACATATCTAGTATGTGGTGACACGTTGCAAGGGGTAATGCTTGAAAGTAGCATAACTCTCTGGGTGAACTGGAAATTGTCTATGCATTCCTTTCCATCAGAAAGGATTCTCTTGAACATAGTCCTCCAGCAGCCTATATGAGAGGACTGATTTGTCGTCTGCCTGGGCTCTGGAGAGCAGCGAGTGATGCTGTCACACAGAGATAAGCACTTTTATCTCCAGACTGAGAAAACCAATCCTCGTCCGCAGTCTAAGAACATGACCAACCCCAGCCCCAGCCCCAGCCCCCACCCCAGCCCCAGCCCCCACCCCAGCCCCCACCCCAGCCCTAGCCCCAGCCCTAGCCTCAGCCACAACCTCAGTGGGATAAAATCCTGTCTGTCAGCTGATAACATCTCCCCAGTTGACAGACAGCAAAGCCAGAGGCTTTGATACCAGCCAATCAAAGTGGCACTGGTCCAGGCCTGGCCAGTCACAACCCTGATGGCTGCTGATAAGACACAGTTGGTTTAGAACGCTGATTGATTAGTTCAGTCTGATACAGGGGGAATCAGGGACAGGATTAGACGAGAACAGAGTAGGGCTGACACCACTCTGCAACTTTTAGATTTTACAAGCCATGATAGCATCATCCATCAACCCTCAGGAAACAGTTGTCATATTATTTGTTGATATATTACCTTGCCCGGTGCAGTGAATACTTAAAAAAAAATCAACAATTATTTGAATTTAGTTTGCATGTCTGAAAGCGTCCTTTAGACAGAGGTACGGAGGTCCTGCACTCCTCTGCTTTGCCATGTGGTGTCACTGTTCCACCAGTAACAGAGCAGACAGCCTGCTGTGATTGTGGGATGTTGAACGACAGCTGGATGAAGGACTATGGCATAGTCACTTTCCCATCGTCACTATGGGAACAGGTGTCTGGACTCTCATGCAATGACCACCAGTTACCTCACAATGAAATACCATAAGCTTCCCAGATTTTACTCTGTCCACTCTTATTATCTTTCCTTCCAAAAATATTTGGGGGACAGAAAGAGAGGGAGAACGGGAGATACAGAGAGAAACTGCTCATTGATCATGGATGCATTTTCCTTTCAAGTGTCTCTTGAATTTTGCTCTGGGAGTTCAAAGTGTGAGTGTAGTATTCTCCCCCTCTCTCTCTCCCAGTGATACTGCACTTCTGTCCTCAAGTGTCAGAACACACAGGAATTCTCTGTGTCTACCCACTCAAAGGTGCCAGGGTGTGTGCTGCCATGTAGCGCAGTGTACAGTTATTCCACTCTCTCTCTCTCTCTCTCTCTCTCTCTCTCTCTCTCTCTCTCTCTCTCTCTCTCTCTCTCTCTCTCTCTCTCTCTCCCCCCCTCTCTCTCTCCCTCTCTCCCCCCCCCTCTTTCTCTCTCTCCCTCTCTCAGCACATCAGAAATTACAAAAGCGCAGACAGCCAGGGATGCAATTTCCTCCTCATTAAAAACCTGTGAGAAGGCATAGTCTGACACACGCACACACGCACGCACGCACACACATACGTACACAATCACACACGCACACGCACGCACGCACGCACACACACATGCAGTGATGCAGGAGAAGATATTTACTCAAGCTAACAGAAACTGACAGAGTAATCAAAGTAATACACATGGCTTCCCTTTCTTTCTCTCTCTCTCTCTCTCTCTCTCTCTCTCTCTCTCTCTCTCTCTCTCTCTCTCTCTCTCTCTCTCTCTCTCTCTCTCTCTCTCTCTCTCTCTCTCTCTCTCTCTCTCTCTCTCTTTCTACTTCTCTCCGTATGCCTGTCTCTTCTTTCCTTCTCTTCTATCAAATCTAAAGTTTCTCCTCTTTGTTCTCCACCCCTCCCCGTCTCTTCCTACTCCTGACATGCCCCTCTACCTGCCTCGCTACTCTTCTAGACATCTCCTCTCTACCCACTCACGCCTGCCGTGGTGCTCTCCCTCTCCCTTTCTCCCACCCTCGCTGTATCCTTTATTTCTTTTCTCCTTCGGTTGCCTTCCATCACCCCCTCCTTCATAGGCTCCAACAACACGACCTGCCGCGTACTGTCAACCTAACCTGCGGGCCTCACCAGCCAAACAGCCACTTCCACAGCTCTCTCTCTCGTTCTGTTTCACCTCTTTTTCTTCATTTCCTTGTTTTTCCGTCGCTCTTTTTCTTAGGCCTCTCTTTCTCTCCTGGCCTGTAGTTGGATGTGAAGAGTAATGTGATGCAGAGGGGCAACTAGAGCGAAACGCAGAGCCTTCCCAGCCATGGAGAACAGAGAGGTTCACACAGGAGTGGGTTACACCTCGCTGAGCCGACACACACACACAGACGGACGCACGCTCGCACACACGCACAGACATGCGGAAACACATACATACACAGAGATCCACACAGAAAACACACAAAGACAGACACTCCCACAGCTTATGGGTTTGTGTGCTTATGGACCATGTGTAGTACAGTCCATCTGTGAAAAGGTAAATTGAATTTTACTGGGACAAAGCGGACTCCCCTGCGGTCCTTTAAAAAAAAAAGAGCACTTTGAGATTCGAAAGCTTTCCCAAGCTTTTCTCTCTCCATTTTTTTCTTCTTTCTTCCTGTCTCTCTGTGGGGAAATGAAGGTGTGAGAAACCCTGATCGATATGCTCATTAAAGAGCCCTGTCTTTCTAAAGCTGCTCTCAGCCAGGCACCGCAGTGGGGATGCAGGGAACTCGAACACAAATACTAAACAGTAACCAAAAAAAACATACAAAAAAAAAACACAGCTCAACTTAGTTTCTACATCTAGTTTCCATATCTGGAGCCATCCAAAGTGTGTAACAGCATTTAGCTCTCAGAGAGCAGTTGGAATGAGGCTCGCTCTCTCTCGGCTCTCTGATGGAGGGCTGGTGTAGCAGGGGAGTTGTGGCGACTGTTGCTCATGTCTCTATTTTTAGAGGAGGTTTTAGTGGTGTCTGTTTTAACTTGCTGTTTTATTGAGCTTTGATAAACAGCGGAGCAGAGAGTCAGCCCACACAATTAACCCACACATAGAAAGTGTCACTCTGGAAACACTGGTAAATACGTTAGTCTCTCATTAGTCAGAGCACAGATGCCTCCGCGTCAGTGTGCGTACGCGTCAGTGTGTGTGTGATCAAAATGATGTGCAGTTGGAAAAGTATTGGGTTAGGTAAATTCATTATCCATCTATAGATCTAATGATTTGCTCTTGGAGAAGTAAACTGAGACACTGATCTAATCAGGTCTAATCAGGGAGTCAGGTGGCTGAGCGGTTAGGGACTCGGGCTAGTAATCTGACGGTTACCGGTTCGATTCAAAATGACGTTGTGTCCTTGGGCAAGGCACTTCACCCTACTTGCCTCGGGGGGAATGTCCCTGTACTTACTGTAAGTCGCTCTGGATAAGAGCGTCTGCTTAATGACTAAATGTAAATGTAATCATGCCCTCACTGATTGAGTTAGTCTGAGGGATAAGGAATGTATGAGCTTGATGTTAGTATATACTTACAGTAGTATGCAATAGTGGCGGTGAGCTTGGCAGACAGGGTTCTGGTCTGCGAAATAAGGATTTAACTGTGTTGGGTTTCATGGGTGGTCTGGCCAGCTCTAGTTGCCAGGGTTACCAGCTCCCAGTGGAGGGTCAGTGTTCGTTACTATGCTAATGCCTTCAGATCAAAGTGACCAGTGTAATAGCCAACCAGGTGTGTGTGTGTTTGTGTATGTGCAGCCTTATTAATGTGCATCATTAATAAGGCTGTTTCATCTCTGTGAAAGCTCAGGGTCAAAGAGGGGAGAGTTCCCTGTCTGCAATACAGCTGCAATCTACACGTTTGGAAATTAATCAAAAGGCTGCAAATTCTAATCTAATTCTTGAGCATGAAGCGATACTTCCCCACGGTCTCTCTCTGTCTTTCTCTCGGTCTCTCTATATATTCTCTCTACTTACCTTCTCACTTTTACTCATTTTCCTCCGTGTCCATCTTCTTTTTTCTTCATCTTGTCTCTCCATGCCTGTCTCTCTCTGCCTCCAACTTCCCCATCCCACTTGAGCAGTTTCATCAGTTATGACTTATCTACAGGAAGTCACGGGGAGCAGAGGAGGAGGGGGTGGATAGAGAAGATGGGAAGAAGGAGGAGGAGAAGGGAGGCGAGCGTGACCAGTTTTGTGGTTAATGACAGCCACACACAGCAAGGCATCTTTATTAAGCAGTGCTGATCTCATAGAGAAGCAGCTTCACATCCGTCTTGTGGAAGATCCTGGGTGTAGAAGCCTTGTGTCTCTTTATTAATATGTGTAAAAAACACAGCACACTCATATCTGGAGAGGCACGGAGCTTTTATTAAAACAGCTTAGTAAGCCCAGGTGAGAACCACAGCAGCAGACAACAGGGAGTCTTAGAACAATCGGGGAAATGGATATTTTATTTACTGAAACAAAAGGGAGGAAGAGCCTCGGAAAAAAAGAGAAAACATGACTTTATTCATGTGAGAGACAGATATTGCATTATCATTTCATCATGGCTCACTGACAATATGGCTTTTTCAATCAGAGAAGATACATGCATTATTTATTCATAAATGCATATTGAAAAGGCACACAATACACACCATAGCCAATCTCTCCAGAGCAGACACAATCAAATATACATGAGTGTGATACAGCTGAGAAGGGGGGGGGGGGGGTCTGATGGTGGTGGTGGTGGGGGGGGGCTTCAAACACTGTGCAGGCAGCTTTTGCTTCCTTTTTTGAAAGAAACAAGATTATCTGGACTCGAATCTAGAAGTTTTGGAGACAGAAAACCACGGTAATAGTCTATTTCTTTGACTTTGAACGCTATGTGAGTGTTGGTGTGTGTTTTGGTGTGAGAGAGATTGGAATTAGATAGCACTGTGTGTGTGTGTGTGTGTGTGTGTGTGTGTGTGTGTGTGTGTGTGTGTGTGTGTGTGTGTGTGTGTGTGTGTGTGTGTGTGTGTGTGTGTGTGTGTGTGTGTGGTGCCAAAGTGTGTGTTTGTAATGCAGAGCACGTATGAGGTCTGTGAAGCTCCCCTTGCAGCAAGCCTCATTAAAGTGCTGTATAGTCGCTTTAGAGCAAGGATCTACATCCAGACCACACACACACACACTCTACAGACACACACACAGACATTGTATACCTGCTTTGAAAGGAGACAGGTGCAAGGGTGTGTATGAAAGCATGTATATAAGGTGAGCAGTTCTGCAGCGGTTTTATTAGTTGTATTGTACCCCGATTGGGGTTTGTGAGCGTCAGACAGAGATATAAAGTGAGAGAGAGATAGAGAAAAAGTGACAGAGAGTGAAAGATATATGGAAAGAGAAACAGTGCATGTGTGTGTGGATGATGGGTGTCAGACAGTGCCAGATACAGCAGGGAGGGCTTCTCAAGTACAGATGTGGAAGTCTGCTGTCAATACAGTTTGGGCGTTCTGCTGTTTATTTTTATATTTACATTTATTAACTTTACTCTGTTCCAGCTCGCTGTCTCTCTCTGTCACACCTTCCCCTCTCTCTCTGTCTGTCTCACTTTACATCTGTCTCTCTCTCTCTCCCTCTCTCTCCTCCCCCCCCCTCTCTCTCTCTTCCATCTCTCTCTCGCTCTCTCTCTCTCTGGGGTGTTAATGCGGTGGGCACTGGGTCTTGCCTGCACCGACTCTCTGTGGTCTTCACTTATAGTTTCTGCATGAACTTCTAGTTATGTACTCAACAATTCTTCCATTCTCTCTATCAACCTCTTGCTCTCTCTCTCTCTCTCTCTCTCTCTTTCTCTCTCCCTCTTGCCCTCTTTCTCCCTCCTCAGGGTCTCAAAGGTGTCGTTTTCTCTTATTCTCACATGCTTTCAAACTACCTTCTCTTTCTCCCTCCCTCCTCCATCTCTCTCTTTCTCTCTAAGGTGTCTGCCCACTGCAGTCCCAGATATATGAATAATGTAACAAACTCGAGGCAAGGACCAGATTACACAGTGGCACACACGCACACACACACACACACACACACACACACAACAACATGAACCCCCCCCCCCCACACACACACACAGGCTGCTGTGTTGTGACACTGAGCAAAGAGAGAGCTAACAGGGGTGACAGCATTCATCCAATTGTACAAACAACAAACAAATGGCCGTCAGACAGCGTTGGAGTCCCTGAGATGGGAGGGAAACAGGAGGAACGTGGGACAGGAGAGACACAGCACAGGCTCGGTCCTGTGCGGAGGAAAAGCTGTGTGTGGACTCCTCTGGGCTCTCTGGTGGACTGGGTCACACTCGTGGATCCCATCTGATTGTGGTATCTGGTGTCTGCTGGGTTTAAACCCAAGGCTTTGTACCTCAGACCAGGGTCCCAGGGGGTTGGCACTGGAATCAGCCAAACACAAATCACTCTGTCGCTCTGATAGATGAGCACTGTAAATGGATGAGAAAGGCAGAACAAGCTGTGGGAGAGTGTGTGCGAACGTGTGTGTGCGTTTTTATTTCCATGCCCCGTGTGCTTGAAGCAGACTAAAGTGCAATGCAGCACATTAGTGAGAGCAGAGAGGAGCTGTTAATGAACAGTATGAGACGCTAATTAACAGTATTGTTCTTGAACGCAAGTTAATCAAACTGCGTTTAAAGCGAAAACACTCTCACACAATCTCCATCAATCGTTGGGACTCAACACCATGGTTACAGGGGCTAACACCCCCTGAGAAATCAAACAGTCATTTAGAGCCCAGGCTGTGCTCAATACTGACGCCCCTATCGACCCACACCACAGTGCACAGTGGGAGTGAGAAAGTGTGTGTCTGTGTGCGCGCGTGTGTGTGTGTGTCGTGATGGATGAAGAGGCGTCGGGGTGAAGTGAAAGATGGCGAGTGCGAAGAAAAGCAACAGAAAGGGAGAGTCAAATCTGGGGAGCGAGGTGGGAAGCGAGGGAAGGGCAGAGGGGGAAATTGATTATCTCCCCATTGTTAATGGAGATCTGGCATCTGGCCTGCGGTTGCCCAGAGCTGCAGTGTAGCAGCAGAACCCCCCCCCCCCCCTCCTCCCCCCCTCCCTCCTACACACACTTTCCCTGCCAGGCAGGTAAGACAGTTCCCCACTGGTCAGCCTGAATGAGAAACTAAACAAGAGTAGAAGTCAGTGGATGAAGGACACAAGCTCACAGACAGGGTCGGTAGACTGTGCATCCGCTCCAGCAGTGAGAGCTGGAGGAGGGATGGAGCTTTTGTCTAGTCTGCCTCTGGCCGCCCTGAGCACCTGGTGCTGCATGCGGCAGATGGAAACGGCGGGGTGGGGGGCAGTAATGAGAGTCGCGCGGGCCTCAGTCTCACGCTGCAGGGAGGAAGACAATCAGTGTAACACTCCATCCCCATCCAGAAGGGATGAGAATTACAGTTTTAACTGCATCACTTTTATTCTCCAATCACAAGCTTTTTCACAGATCACCATGGACACTTAGTTAAATGGCTAGCCATCCAATCAGTGAGTGTGTGTGTGTGTCTCTGTACGTGTATGTCTGCGTGTGCGCGTCAGAGTGTCTGTGTGTGTGTGTGTGTGCGTCCGTGTGTTTGATGTCTGAAGACTGCCACAAATTGGCAATCAGGTGAGGTTGGCATGGATATGGGGCTCTCCTCACAGGGATCTTGACTCCAATCCTCTCTATCCTTCCTTCTTACCTCATCCCTCTCTCCCTCTTTCCCTCTCTCCCTCTCTTTCTCGCTTCCAAGCCGTTTCTGCTCGACCCTGACAGGTGCTCCTGACAAAACCCATTACCGTCTCAATTACACTATATCTCTCTCTCCCTCCCTCCCTCTATCAACCTGCTCTCTCCCTCCCTCTATCAACCTGCTCTCTCTATCCCTCCCTTTATCAATCTGCTCTCTCTCTCCCTCCCTCTATCAACCTGCTCTCTCTCTTTCTCCCTCCCTCCCTCTATCAACCTGCTCTCTCTCTCCCTCTCTCTCTCCCTCTTTCTCTCTCCTCAGGTCTTGCAAATGTGTCCCTTTTGCTTTATCCTAATCTCACATGCTTTCAAACGACATACTCTTTCTCTTCCCTCCTCCATCTCTCTCTCCCTTAAACCCTCTCTTTCCCCTTTCTCCCTCAGCTTTGTAGCTTGGTCAACAGTCAACATGTCTGACATACTAACTAAAGCCACAGAGTAGGATATACTTTCTTTGCTGTTAGGAGCGACCGGATGAGAGAAGGGGATGAGTGAGAAGGTGGGAGGATGTGGAGAGAGGAGGTGTTGGAGCAGAGAAGAGTTCCCCTCTGCTTACATCGTACCTTCTATCTTTCACCCTCTTTCTACCCCTCCATTTTCCTCCTCCCGTCTCTTTGTCTTGCTCTATACGTCTCCTCCCATCCCATCCCATCCCTCCCCCTCTCCTGCTTCTCCTGCAGGTGTGTGGGGGGAGAGGTGTTGAGGGAGGGAAGGAGTGAGTGATGAATCTTTCCCTCCGTCTGCAACATTCTCCGCCTCGCTGGCTCTTCCCTTGTTTCTGACCCAAATCTAATGCGATGGGGCTCGTTTTCTCTCCCTCTCTCCCTCCTTTCTTCTCTTCTATTAGCGGAGTCGTGCACCACCTTCTATTTTTAGCTGTTTGTCCTTGAGTTAGAATCCCTGAGCATTGCTATGATCCATAAAGGGCTGCTTAGTGTGGCATTCAGCTGGAAAACACCCCGCCTACCTGTGTGTGTGTGTGTGTGTGTGTGTCTGTGTGTGTGTGTGTGTGTGAGCGTGTACTACAAACTTGTTATTAATTTCAACTCCATCATATTCCAGAGATAATTCTCGTCTTTAAAGAGGTGTAATGTGGGTAGTGTTAAAGAATTGTAATGCAGGCACTGGACTGTTCTTTTCTAATCCTCCTCTCTCCTCACAGAGTTAGCGACCGTAGCCAATTAGCATGACTGCCGAGTCTAGTATTAGCCCCGTCTTCCAGATTCATCCCTCTCTCATTATCCGCCCTTTCTCTCTCTCTCTCTCTCTCTCTCTCTCTCTCTCTCTCTCTCTCTCTCTCTCTCTCTCTCTCTCTCTCTCTCTCTCTCTCTCTCTCTTTCTCGTTAGCGTCCCTCCTTACATGGTGACTCATAATAGGTGTTCCTCTCTGTGAAATGACTTAGCTTTGTTTCATTTCACTGCCCCATGTGCTAGATGGAGCAAATAGCCAATCTACCCCACACAGACACAGGCACACAATCATTCCTATCCATTAATCTGCTGGAAAGCCGCTTCGGCACTGAAAGTGAGTGAAATCCCTGATAAGAGGACTGGAGGGAGAGAGACAGAGAGAGAGACAGTAGGAGAGGGAGAGAGAGAGAGAGAGAGAGAGAGAGAGAGAGAGAGAGAGAGAGAGAGAGAGAGAGAGAGGGAGAAAGGGTGTTATCTATGGGTGCTGCCATGCAAGGCCATGTTCAGAGCTCAGAGCAAGTGTTCCACCAGCAGATAAAGAGATGAACAGACCTGCGAGAAAGGAGAGCGCAACAGCGGCGGAGAGAGGAGGACTCAAGACTGAGGGAGGAAGGGGGAAGAGGCCAAAACAGAGAAATGAGAGAGGAAGGCGAAAGACAGAGGAGAGACAGGAAAGGAGGAGGGAGGGGAGGCTGGCAGGCAGACATTTATAAGCCTTGAATGTAAATATGCGTGAGGGGATTATCACAGAATGCCAGGCGTCGCTTCTGGGGCTTTTGTTTCCGTGACACCATGACGTTGGCTTTGTTTCCGTGACAGCAGACGTGTGCATGTGTGTTTGTGTGTGTGTGTGAGTGTGTGCATGCATGTGTGTGCGTGTGTGTGTACATGCATGTGTGTGCGTGTGTGTGTGTGTATGTTTCGTCCAGGCATCTGTTTCCTCCTAGAAAAGGTTAATTACATCTCCACTGCCTGACTGGACGTGCCATGCATAATCACACTCACTAATGAGACCTGTGTGTGTGTGTCCGTTCTTTTGAGCCTGTATGCATGCAAAAAGCCAACACAAGTGAATGAATAAGTTAACTCTAAGGTTCTGACAGGAAATGTCATTGTTGAGCTGCAGCGAAATCTCAATACACACAAACCCTGTCATATCCATTGCAAACAGGTGACAGCTGTACCTCCTCCACAGTGGCATTTAGTGACAGGCTCTCTCTCTCTCTGGAGGACTTTAATTGATGAAACTCTGGGTCTCTGAGAGTCTGTGTGTGCGCGTGTGTGTGTGTGTGTGTGTGTGTGTGTGGAGAGGGGGAGGCGGTTAAGTTCTTTAATTACTTTTTCAGACTAATGAGGCAGACTGTTCTCTTATTGGTGGAGGGGAACGCCTTCACTCAATCTGACCCATGCCCCGGCGCTCCACACTCCAGCGAAGCTGTTGATTGGCCGGCCGCCTCTGCATGAGACCAGACTCACCTCAGTGTGCTGGGCGTCGTTTGTGCGCCTCGAGCTCCTCACCCTTCATTGGAGTAATCACTGACCTGATCTGACAGGACTGGACCTGTTTCGGAGAGCTGAACAATAAGGAAGAACCCTGAAGAGGTGGTCGATCTCGACCAGGTGATCACTTCAATGAAGGCGGGGATGGGAGGGAGGACTCAAAGAGGAAATTGCACCATGTCAAGGTTGTACCTGAAGCGCGTCCAGTAGGATCGATATGACATGACAGGTGGAAAGGCCGGTAGCAGAAAGTAAAGCTGTGAAGAGCCTTTTACTCCAACCCAGCCTCAGGTCAACAGCAACACTGTTCGAACTGCACTCTTCTACTCGTGGATTATCTGCTGCACTTACGATATACACTATTTTCACGCCACTTTAGACAAAAGCATCTGATAAATGAACACATGTCAATATGAAATGCAACGCAGGGCCAATTTTCCTAGTCCTGATCTGAGAAGGAGAGACGGCAGTCTATGGCTGGGTGGAAGCAAAGGCCTGCACAAGCTGATCTACCACAGGCGCATCTGTCCGGTCATCATACTGGATATCAGCTTTGTCGAACGACATGACAAGCATGATTAAACTAGGGTTCCACCATGCTCTACCCATGACCTTGGCGGGGTTTGGGTGAGGGGGCCCCCCGGGGGAGGAGGTCAGGGCCCACGTCACACCTTCGTCTCCTGATCCCTCCATCCCTCAGCCTCCTCCACCTTTTCCTCTTCTTCTTTCTCCTTCTTCTTCTTGTTCCTGCATCTGCGGCAGAAGCCGTGCAGGCTGCAGAAGCAGGCGAAGGTACAGGGCATGCTTTATCTGACACGCTGCATCCAGGTCCTGCGGACAGAAGAAGGGAGGAGGGATGGGGGTTGAGGGAGGGGAGAAAAAGAGATGATGAAGACATGCAGCGTTTTCTGGCCTTTTAGAGGTTCTATCGTGAACACTTTTGCGATATACTTTCAAGCTCTCTCTCAAATGGGCTTTTGAACACGCCTTCAATAAGTCCACACATAAAAGCTGAACTGAAACATTATCTGCAACGGTGAGGAAGAGAAAGTTTAGTCTGTAAACTTCTGAGAGTTGGACAACTTTTTTTATGTCTATGTCTTTCGTTGAAGGTGTTCCAGATCCTGCTGGTCTATATCCAGGGAAAGACCGCTCTGCTCAGAGCTTGGCGTTTGTGCACTACTCAACTCAAGCCTGCTATCTAGAGGACTACAGAAACCCTGCCGCAGCTGTACTCCAACTCCCAGAGGACACTGCTGTTCTGAAGGAGCCAGAACCACAGTTAGAACCTGGATCCAGGCCAGAGATCACAGGGGGGTGGGTTCTGCAAAGTGATCCATGACTTGAGATGGACTTATCAGACATACAACAGCTTTAAGACCATAATGCAGTGAAACTGCTCATGTGTAAGCCACATCTATTGGCTGGTTATCGTTGGAGTCTTAAATACCAGTGACATGAACTCTGTGGCTGTTTAATTTCGGGTTGATAGAAAGTGTACGATGAAAGTCATGGATGGTTATGCTCGTCATAGCCATCCTGGAGTGTCTGTGAAAGCGAGTGGTGGAGAATGTGTGTGTGTGTGTTTGTGTGTGTAAGAGAGAAGGTGTTTGTGAGTGTCCCTGTGGGAGGCTTTCAAGCAACAACAAAAAAAAGCTACTGAGTGTCAATCAATAAGTCAACCCTCACTTATTTCCAATCACACACATGCACACAGGCATAAACACACACACACACATTGGTGGGGGGACTGAATCAACAGCCTATCGATTTCTGCCACTGACGTTTGCAGGGAAGCTTATTCTCCCCCACGCAGGGGCCAACTGATGGAAATCGTTAGTGTACTCTCTGACTGAGGCGCTTTAGGTGGGAATGATGCGACGCAGCAACATGGAGGACAGCTGTGGACGGGGAGCCTGGGGAGCAAGGGAGGATGCTGACTCTGAGGTTTGAGCATCATTAGGCATCATTGACAGTCGCCGTGCAAGGGGGACTGCCATTCGGGCTGCTCACATCCTGACTGAAAGATTGACTGACAGCTTCTGTCTTCCTGTTTGACAAATGAGGGGCCTCTTTGGGTCTTCCCTGTAGACAGTAGTGCCCAAAGATATTGCCTGAGAGAAAGCCTGCACCATGGGGATTACCTGACTCGGGCTTTGTTGACTTCTCAACTGTCAAAAACCCTTCTGACCACACGCACGCACGCACACGCACACACACACACACTAGGTCCCTGTAGCTGTTGTATGACAGCTAAAAGTGGTTTTGGCTCAGTAAAGAAACTCCCACGTTATCATTTCTGCCTCTCTGCCACCAACCAATCACATGCTAGTATTGAGATTAGGAAACAGGCATTGAAATCTGAGAGCTTCATTAAATACCAACCTGAGTCAGCACACTGACAAGCTTGGGACTGGGTGTGTATGTGCTGATGCTTGTGTGAGTGTGTACTGTACACAGTTTTTGGATACAAATTTTTTTTTTTTTGCACGTGTGTGTGGGTGTATGTGTGGGAGCATGAGTTTGTGTGTGTGTGTGTGTAGGTGTGGATGTGTGTGTGTGTGGCCTAAAGGATTATTGGGTTGATTCAACCAGTCTCATACATGGCCAATTAACTGAACCAGACTTGGGGCTGCCTGCAAGCAAAGAAATAATGCCTCGGGTCAGGAAGTGTGTGTGTGTGTGTGCATGTGTGTGTGTGTGTTTCCCACCACAATGATAGAAAGAGGGAGACTGAAAGGGAGAGATGGAGAGCATTAGAGAGAGAGGGAGAAATAGAGAAAGTATGTTGTTGTCAAGTGGTGACCCGAATGTAAGCTTCTCTCTGTCACCCACCTTGTCTTTAATCCCTGTTTCCACCCTCCCTCATGTTTGGAGGGTTCCGGTTCCTTCTGAGTGCAGTAGCCCAGACAATCCTGAGGCCAGCCCCACCCTAGCACACAAACCCACGGCCCCCAACTGTGCCCTGTTGTTCTCTCACTCTGTACCCAATGGCTTTAGACCCTATGTGACATGGCAGAGAAAATCACATAGGAATAGAAAGCCATAAAACACAGCAGCGAGCGTGTCACCACAGCAAGACTCGACCCAGTGCCCAAACCCACAGGCAAAGAGAACGTAATGTGTGTGTATGTTGTGTGTGTGTGTAAGCTTAACACTCTGACTTTAACACCCTCAGCTTGTCTGACAGCTTGGTGAACACGACGGGGGTGATTCCACGGCGCCGAGACACTACGCTCTCTAGCCCTCCCTCTCTCCTCTCGCCCCTCTACTGTATCATTCTCACCCCCCCCCCCCCTCCATCCCTCCGTCTTCCCTCTATCTCTCCTTCATCCCCCGTCTCTCTCATGTAGCGCCTTTCTTTCATCAACTCAGTGCTGCAGTCATCGTGTCTCTGGCGTTCAGGGGGGGTAGTTTGTGAGGGTGCGAGGCGGGCGGACGAGAGATGACACAGATGAAAACACAGCCCGGAGACCTCTGAATTATTAACTGATTGAATATGGATGAGTCAGCGTTCAGAGGGAGGAACTATCACACAGCCACACAAACGCGCACGCAGACACACACGTGCCAACATAAACTTTTAGACAAGCTAGCAAACACACAAACACATGCTTACGAAAAGAAAGAAAGTCAGGATATTTCACCGGAAGCATGCTCTCATGGAACAAAGAGCAGATTTGTAGTTTGACAACAACACCTTTAAAGAGCTTTATAGTTTCTGAGCATTGGAGAGAGTGAAAAGAAAGAATGGAAGAACGAAAGAACGAAAGAAAAGAAAAAAAGAAAGAAAGAAAGAAAGAAAAGATAGAAAGGGAAAATAATGAGCAAAAACCGTAAGATTTGAAAGAAAGGTTTGAAGGGTGATGAGAAAAATCTAGATGCAGAAACTGAAGGAAAAGTAAAGGTAAGAAAATTGAGCTTGAGAGGAGCGGAAAAGTAAGGAAGGAAATGAGAGAGAGAAAGAGAGAGAGAAAGAGAGAGAGAGAGGTAAGAAGAGAAAGGCAAAGGGTGAGGGAGAAGATTGGTCAAAGAGAGTCTTTGTACTGTGAGCAGGTCAGGTTGACTACAAGTCCCCATTCCAGGCCTTCTCTCCACACACACACACACACACACACACACACACACACACACACACACACACACACACACACACACCAAAGATACAATTTTCTCTCAGAGGAACTGTGTGTCTGTGTGTGTGCAAGAATGTGTGTCTGTCTGTAAGCTGATTTCTGTCTTATCAAGATTCTCTGTGCAAACAGATAGCAGATTTATTTATTTATTTATCTACTTGTTTGGACAGACAGATAAGGCCGTCAGGCTGTGTGTGTGTGTGTGCGCGTGCGTGTGTGTGGTAGACTGAAAAGCGGAGGTTGTTGTGTTTCATTTTCAGCCTTGGGTTTGAGTGACAGAATCCTAATCTAATCCCGATGGTCAACAGCCAGGGATGTTTCACACAAAGCTCATTATCCCCATATCCATTATTTAAAACTTGACACTCACAACACACTTTCTCTCTAACACACACACACAAACACTGTCATCCACTGCCCCAAAAAGCCCCCAAGTCCTCAGAAACCACCAGGAGATTGACAAAATCCTCTGGACTCCTCGACACATACATCACTCATGTCTCATTAAGCTCAGTTCAGACAGAAAATTCCACAGCGTAGACCAGCATCTACACCACATTAACTAAATAACACGCAACAACATCCTAGTTCAACCATCCAACCGCACTGCGCAACACAGTTAAAATATGAAATATTCAAAGTCATTTATATTAGGATATCTAACAGCTCATCGCTTTTCTGTCACATCATCCAGGTGTGTGACAGCCATTAGTCATCCCCAGTGACTTGGTTTGGAACATCAATACCAAAGTCGGCAGTCTACTCTGAAATCCTCTTGTCTCCTCTAATCACTCGCTTTTCCTCTCCTCTCTCGTCTCTCCATTTCCTCTCCATACTTGCATACTTGTCTAAAAGAGCGTAGCAATAGTCAAATTATGTTCAGGGACTCTAATGCTAGAGCTAAGGTATATCGTTTAACCTTACCTGGGAAACAAACTCACCAGAAAACTTCCTAAATATGTCATTTCTTCAGTCATTTCTTCAGTGAACTGAACCTCTCCATGTATATACACCTGTCTGTGCAGTCTCTCCTCTTCCTCCCTCCCTCCCTCCCTCCTCGCCTCCCCCTCTCCTCACACACACAAACGCTCGCTGTGTTATCCTCTGGAAAGCCAACAGACCACCCCCCTGATAACCTGGAGGGCCAAAATCGGGGAAACGGTTTGTGTTGTTCACACACAAAGGCTCGGAGAAGACTGATGGGGAAAGGGAAGGAGTGAAGGAACGAGAGAATGAAAGAAAGTCCCTCTAAAGGTTGACAGGGAATGGTATCGAGTAATAGAGGGAAGGTAGAAGGTTGAGTTTTGATCCATGGATCAATCTCACAGTGGGATAGTCATGCACACATCAGTTATACATGCATGTGTGTGTGTGTGTCTGTGTGTGTGTGTGTGTGTGTCCGGGGGTCAGGTATTTGCGTGTGCTCGTCCAGAGTCTCTCTCACGGCTCACTGTCTTCCAGTAACAAAGACCCCATTCACTTACACAAACACAGAGGCTTTCTCTCTTTCGCTCTCTCTCTCTCGCTCTCTCTCTCTCTCGCTCTCTCTCTCTCCGTCGCTCCGCTCCTCTCTCTCCACAGGCCGGTGCTTTGTGGCCCCTTCCCTCCTTACCCCCCCAACACCTGCATTTCAGTCTAACATGGTGCCCAGAATCACCTGAATCTTCCAGCGCTTCTGTGTACCTGTCACTTCTCTCCAGCAAACACATCACATACACATTCTGTCTGTCCCCAGTGCCAGCCAGTATGTCACCAACACAAGGATTGCATACCCCTCTCCGACACACATGTATGTATGTATGTATGCTGTGTAGAAGTAGAAAGAGAGAGAGAGAGCGACAGAGAGAGAGAGAGAGAGAGAGAGAGAGAGAGAGAGAGAGAGAGAGAGAGAAGAGAGAGAGAGAGAGAGAGAGAGAGAGAGAGAGAAAGAAAGAGAGAGAGTTAAACCCAGGACAAACAGGAGAGAGTGAAAGAATGCTGTAGCAGAGTGATTTCTCGTCTCAGCTGGTGAGGCATATTACCTGAAGGAAAAACACACAGGACAGCAGATGGAGAGAAAAGGAGGGGAGAGAGAAAGAAACAAACAAACCAAAAAGAAAGAAAGAAGAAAGGTCATGGTGATCCCAGAAAAAGAAGGAAAGAAAGAAAGAACAGAGGGAGAGGAGAGGGAGAGAGGAAGGGTGAGGTAGGAGCAGGATAGCAGGGGAGAAAAAACGGACTTAATGAGGAATTGGTGTCAGCTCAGCACAGATCCTTTAAGTGCGTAACAAAAGAAAGAATAGGAGAGACAGAGCAATACGGTGTGAGGGAGAGAAAGGCAAAGCTGATTCAACTGCTAAAGTGGGGTGGGAATGGGGGAGAACTGAGACAGGCGCGGACATTACAAAAAAGAAAAACGAACCTGGAGAAGGAGGGAGGTAGAGAGAGAGAGAGAGAGAGAGCGAGAGAGAGAGAGAGAGAGAGAGAGGAGGAGAGGAGAGAGAGAGGAGAGAGAGAGAGAGAGAGAAAGAGAGAGAGAGTAAGAGTAAGAGGGAGGGAGGGAGAGAGCGAGAGTGTAAAAGAGAGATAGAGAGGGAAAATAAGATGGAGGGAAAGAGCGAGAGAGTGTGAAAGAGAGAGTGAGAGAGAGAACGAGAGAGAGCGAGAGAAAGGGCATCCTAACCCAGAAATGTGCCTGTAAGCCGCTCACAATGCAGAAGTGGCGATGAGCCACGGTGCAGAACGAGGGCAGAGAGGAGATGGGCCGAGGCCAACGACAGAGGGATAGAAAGTCAGGCAAGAGAGCGGATTAGTGATCACAGAATGTCAACGGCTCGCCCCGAAAACCCCTTCTACACACACACACACACACACACACACACACACACACTGCTCTGAGTGTGAGTAACGATTTACCTTCTGCCCTTTACGATGTTCCCTGGTTGCCCTGGGGATGATAGAAACGCTTTCTGCATCAGATTCATCACCATTATCACTGTTGTCAGTGTCCCACAGGCCCCCACACAGTGATTTAGGACCCAGTCACAATAGAGAAGCAACACGAATACGAATGGCTGTTACATACACATGATGTAGGCGTGGTCTGACAGTGTAAACCCAGTCTTCGTTTTGCCACAAAGCAACAGCACACAGATATGAAGTGAGTCTTTCGGTTGCCACAGAGTCGCCGACAAAACACAAACATGATGTAACCGTAACTTAACCGTACCACAAACTGCCCACTCTCTCTTCCAGCTCCCAGATGAAAGGAGAGCAGTGAGGGGCGGCAGTGGAGGATCCCACAGTGAGAGAGAGAGAGAGAGAGAGGGAGGGAGAGAGAGAGA